>NW_017672672.1:123619-127857 GCF_001879085.1 Nicotiana attenuata
TTATTGATTTTCCTTAAGTAAAACCCTTTCCTCTCTTTTCCTGACTTGGTTCATTCGAACAAAGCCTGCGATTTTGATTTTACTGACTGTTTAATTGGTTCCCTTTCCTTATTTTCACAAACCGTGTACCACTGGACTTTTTTCCTTAAATAAACTCCTATGTATTTACCCTCTTTGTGTTACTTTGGAAAAGATTTTAGTCAAATTCTTTCCTTAACTGTCTTCTACCCGTTTGAAATCAGAATCCCTTAACTAAAGGGAGACTTTATGTGATTGATTGTAAAACTATTTTCTTACTTGCCTTCTGCACTATAAAAGGGGACTACTCTTCTGCACTTTCAAGGACACACGATTGAATACTCTTTAAGACAACTTCGAATTCAATACTTTTACACACATTCAGCCTACACTACTCACCTCACACTCTCAATTTCAGTACTTTCGCATTCTCATCTGAGTTTCTTCTGGCTGTTTGCTTGCAATTTGGGCTTTACTACTACTTTTTCTCTGCTTACTTCTGGAACTGGTATGTCCTA
Organism: Nicotiana attenuata; assembly: GCF_001879085.1. Lineage (NCBI taxonomy): Eukaryota > Viridiplantae > Streptophyta > Magnoliopsida > Solanales > Solanaceae > Nicotiana > Nicotiana attenuata. The sequence continues at coordinate 124,156 of NW_017672672.1, forward strand.
ATTTAGTTTCAGCCATCACACCAATGTGTTTATTTACAACTTCTGTAATCCTGTTTACTTTACTGCTCATGCTCATTGATTGATCTGTATAATATTCTCTTTGCACCTGTTTTCTGCTGTGAATCCCTATACCCCTATTCCCTCTATGTGTTTGGATTAAGGGTTCAGACATGGCAGTATCCAAATTGCTGCTCATGTTTGGACCCGATCCTTAATAGATCCTAACTCCGAAACAAATGTGGCTAACAGGCTGGTCAGGGGTGTGCCAGCACTCCTAATTGCTGGGTATGACCACCAGCCTGCCATGACCTTCCTAGAATCCCCTCTATTGCACTTACACTCATTCCTAGTTTATAAGTTCTGCCCCTCCCCCCCCCCCCCTCCTATGAGCCTTGCTTTGGGACCTTGAGTTCCTTCTGAACTTGGACATCTGAGGGCTGGCCCTTCCAAACTGCACTTGAATTCAATTCTGCAATTTATTTGGATGTAAGCACTGCCTGGAGTTCATGAATCTCCTGGGAACTCTGACACACCCAAAAATGAGAAAGGCTTTGGAAATCAGATCTTTGGAGTTGGTTTATTTCATGTTTCAGACTTGGAGTCTAAATTAGGCTCTCCTTGGTTGTACTTTAATTTCTGATGTAATGATACTTTCCTTTATTCATTCTGGGTTGTAATAATTTGTAATAACTTATGGGGGTATATAGTGAAAAGGGGAGGGTCACTCATGTATGCATGTGGATAGACATCATGTTCTTAGGTGTTTATTCCTGCAATCTCATCCTGCTTTTTATATATGCATATCATATAGAAATCCTGCTTATAGTTCTTCACTTATGCATGTCATATAGAAATCCTGTCTATAGTTCTGCACTTATGCATTTCACATAGAAATCCTGCTTATAGTTCTGCACTTATGCACGTCATATAGAAATCCTGTCTATAGTTCTGCACTTATGCATTTCATATAGAAATCCTGCTTATAGTTTTGCACTTATGCATATATAGATACCATGCCTTTGAGGTTCTGCACTCATATAGATACCATGACTATAGGCTTCTGCATTCTTGCATCGTATAGATAACCTGCCTATATGATCTTTTAAATTCTGCATTTTGCATCTATCGTTAGGAAAACGGTTTATAGGTTTAAAATAACAAAATCTCATTATAGATACCATGCCTATAGGACTCTCGCGTTTCTATAAATGTTTTAAAATCAATCACGCCTAGAAAGCATGTCNCTTCTGTATTCTTTCTTTATCTGTGTTTGTCTATATTATGCTCGTGTGTTTTCCTTCTCTACCACGCATGTGTTCTTCCTCTGTTTTCTTCCTACTATACACGATTCTTCTATATCTTCGTATTCTGCTGTACCTTTAGACTAGGCTCGCATGTTAATCTTTGTTATGTTCTTCTATCTGTTCTTTGCTATATTTTCATTATTTTTCTACTGTACGTGTTTCCTACTGAGTTCTTAAATTTTTGTTTGCTTTACCTGACTTTGTTTGAGTTCTAAGCATGCTTCCTTTATTGTTTCTTAAGTTTACATCACTTCTTCTCTCTGCTGAACTTGCTTAAATTCCGAAGCTTTTCTCAAACATGTTCTTTATGCTTTCAAACCTGCTATCATGTTTGTTGGTCTCTTATGAGTCTCTGAAGGAGACCTCTGAGTCTGTTTCAATGGCTTGCCTTCTCATCTCTGTGGCTGATTCGAGTGAAAACCCTAGAATTTGGGGGTTTCTTTGGCAAGTTCGATTTTGTGTTTGGACTGGGTTCTACTTTGAAACCCTGAACTCTCAGACTCATTCTGAGTCCATAAATTGGACCTGAACCTTTTTTACGATTGTTTCTATGATAGTCTTTTCTAATCAGCATGACAACTCCTTCTTGTTTGATATTTGTGTGCCTTATATATGAGAAATTCTTCTTTCAAAAAGGTTTTGCCAATTATGATTGATTCCGAATTCCTTTTAGTAAGGTTCTATTGATTGTTATTGATTTTCCTTAAGTAAAACCCTTTCCCCTCTTTTCCTGACTTGGTTCATTCGAACAAAGCCTGCGATTTTGATTTTACTGACTATTTTATTGGTTCCCTTTCCTTATTTTCACAAACCGTGTACCACTGGACTTTTTTTTTCCTTAAATAAACTCCTATGTATTTACCCTCTTTGTGTTACTTTGAAAAAGATTTCAGTCAAATTTTTTCCTTAACTGTCTTCTACCCGTTTGAAATCAGAATCCCTTAACTAAAGGGAGACTTTATGTGATTAATTGTAAAACTATTTTCATACCTTTTCTTACTTGCCTTTTGCACTATAAAAGGGGACTACTCTTCTGCACTTTCAAGGACACACGATTGAATACTCTTTAAGACAACTTCGAATTCAATACTTTTACACACCTTCAGCTTACACTACTCACCTCACACTCTCAATTTCAATACTTTCACATTCTCATATGAGTTTCTTCTGGCTGTTTGCTTGCAATTTGGGCTTTAGTACTACTTTTTCTCTGCTTACTTCTGAAACTGGTATGTCCTAATTTAGTTTCAGCCATCACACCAATGTGTTTATTTATAGATTCTGCAATCCTGTTTACTTTACTGTCCATGCTCATTGATTAATCTGTATATTATTCTCTTTGCACCTATTTTCTGCTGTGAATCCCTATACCCCTATTCCCTCTATGTGTTTGAGTTAAGGTTCAGACATGGCAGTATCCAAATTGCTGCTCATGTTTGGACCCGATCCTTAATAGATCCTAACTCCGAAACAAATGTGGCTAACAGGCTGGTCAGGGGTGTGCCAGCACTCCTAATTGCTGGGTATGACCACCAGCCTGCCATGACCTTCCTAGAATCCCCTCTATTGCACTTACACTCATTCCTAGTTTCTAAGTTCTGCCCCCCTCCTATGAGCCTTGCTTTGGGACCTTGAGTTCCCTCTGAACTTGGACATCTGAGGGCTGGCCCTTCCACACTGCACTTTAATTCAATTCTGCAATTTATTTGGGTGTAAGCACTGCCCGGAGTTCATGANTAATTACAACCAGCGGGCATGCCTAATTCGGACTTCTTATCTAAAAATATGTGATGAATCAGCCTGCCTTAACGCTTTAAGTTAATTCAGACCCTAATCAGTATCTGAAAGACATGCTAAAACTATATGTTTCTCTTTGTTTTAAGGAGGTTTTGTTTGAGCCTTACCTATTTATGTGCTTCCCCATACTTGTCATATGTGTTTTGACTGTCGCTTTAGACTTTTATCATTTTAAACCACTAAAAGCCAATTCTCCCTCCCCCTTTAGGACTAGTAGTCCCAAATACCTCCGGGACAGATAGGATTGGGACGGGTAATAGCATGCAATAAGTAACGAGACCGTTCCGCACTTTAATACCTTAACGGGGTAGGAAATGGTAGATATGGATATGATGACCACGCGATAACACCACGTGTATAAACGGTTACCGGGTGTTGTGTGGGGTGATCCATATTATTTATAAACCTAGGACTCCCCCCCCCCCCTTTCCTTTACTTGTTTAATCTTTCTAGAATTTAAAAAAAAACGTAAAACTGTTCAATTTTCTAGCTTCTTTAACTTTTCTTTTACTCCAATTGCTTGTCATCAATTACGTAAAACCTTACCTTTTACTTGTTTATTTTCTAGAACTTTAAAATTCCTTTCTTCCAACTTTCTAGC
>NW_017672672.1:128531-177242 GCF_001879085.1 Nicotiana attenuata
AAACCTTTCACATCATCTATTGATTCAAAACTAATATTCTTCAACAAATAAAATATTATACCCTTGCAATGTTGGCTTGAATGCAGCTAAATGAAGAAGTTTCGGCTTATACCCTTCAATTCCTATAAGGTGCTAAATTGAAATTAATGATAGCAATTGTATAGCCAAAGTTTTGTTATTTGTTTGATGTCCATTTATACAAATTGACTCTTCAAACAAACATTCTTCAAAAAGAAAAAAGAAAAACAACTTGTTTTGAGTATTGACTGATTTTTGTGATCTTTTTTTCTCCTCCATGTAGGTTTATTTCATTATATATGTAAGTAAACTTTTATTTGAATTTTAAACTCTTTTTTGTTACCTGGATAAACATAGACGTGTACCCTATATATTACATTTATAAAAGAAATTCGCTTTATTCAAATCTAGCTATAGTGTTTTAAAGAATTATAATTATAGGATTTTAAATGTAAAAGAGTTTTATAGTTATATGAAGTAGTTTTTATTTTTTATTTGGCTAGAGGCGAAGTAGTATTTAAATAATTTAAAATAACCTAATGATATATTTAATATAACTTTAAAATAATTTAAAATAACCTAATGATATATTTAATATAACTTTAAAATATTTAAAATAACCTAATTATATATTTAAATAATTCTGTATATTTAGAAAATACATTATTCTGTGACAATTTTAGCCTAATGATATATTTAATATAACTTAAGTCGTCCACCATGTAAAAAATTTATTTACATAAAAGATGTTTTACTTAGACTTTCCTAATTAAATAATTATTTGGCTAGAGGCGAAGTAGTATTTAAATAATTTAAAATAACCTAATGATATATCTAATGTAACTTTAAAATAATTTAAAATAACCTAATGATATGTTTAATATAACTTTAAAATATTTAAAATAACCTAATGATATATTAAAATAATTCTGTATATTTAGAAAATACGTTATTCTGTGACAATTTTAACATAATAATATATTTAATATAACTTAAGTCGTCCACCATGTAAAAGATTTATTTAAATAAAAGATGTTTTACTTAGACTTTCCTAATTATTTTTTGGTATCGACAAAGTATAAAGCGGAGACTAATTTCTTAATCCAAATATAACGTTTGGACTAAAGTTATTAGATTCAAAAGAATTCATAGCTATCCTTCTAGTCCGCTCCTAATATAAAGAGGGGTGGATGGGATATTAGTGAGCACAAAGATGAGGGTAGTGCTTTCCGAATAGTTGTTATTAATAAATATTGACAATGATGTTTACCCTAAATTGGTGTATACTTTCACTATAATTTAAGCAAACAAACAACAAATATACACACATGAAAAAAAAAAATTGAATTCAGGGGAACATTTAATATCATACCAAACTTACCTTATCTCACCTTCGAAATTTCTAGAGCAAGAGAATTAAAATAATCATTAACAGTAATCAAATGGTGCAATGTACGTTAACAAAGCGCTAGAATAGTGGGAATTTATTAGTGGAGGAACCGAAAATTAACATTTCAATCAGTCGAAAGCTAAATCATTTATTTAAATGTTATGTTATTCGAACCAATATTAAAATTTGACAAAATTATAAAATGTAAACTACATTTAACTAATTAGTGCGCAAATATCCTTTTCTTTGAATAATAATCGTAATGTCCGGCCTACCTTTCGTGTATCACAATTAATTTCACAGGGTACATGTTATCTCCCAATACCTATACATATGGGAGGTGTGCAAATAATCTTAAAGAGCTAAAGATAGACCAAAAGTAGACTTTTTTTTTTTTGGTTTCATACCCGGTGTCGCGTCGTGAAGGTCAATTCCCTCCAAAGCTTCGCGTTCACATAGGCCAAGTATTGCCCTGGATTATACGACCACTCAACAAATGAAGGGCAAAGCAAAAGAGACATAGCAATTAACATGGCCGAGGTCGAGCAACGACGAAAGGGGAGACATCATCAAAGACCCTGAAATGGTGGAAGCAGAGGAATCGACCATAGAAGACCTCGACCCCATCCAATTAGATGGCAACGACCACAGCAAGAAAGCTTACATCGGCTGAAAGCTTCAAGAACCAGGTAAATTCCGTCAATTCTTAATGACTTACACAAACTTGTTTGCTTTTAGCCATGCAGATATGCCAGGTATCCCGAAGGCGATCGCTACACAAAAAATGAACGTCGACCCTTCTCACCCCTGGTGAGGCAGGTTAGGCGTGAGTTCAACTCCGCGATAAACGAGTCCGTACACAAAGAAGTCAAAAAGTTATTGGAAAACGGCTTCATCAGAGAGTCAAAATACCCGCAATGGGTCGCCAATGTGGTCATAGTGAAAAAGAAAAACGGGAAGTGGCGAATGTGTGTAGACTTTACAGATCTAAATAAAAAAAAATTCAGATCGCCTAAATTTTTTCGGGCCATAAAAGATGACCTAAGGAATCATATATCGCCCCACTATGACCGTTCCTTATTTTTTGGCATTTTACTGCCATTAAACTAGAACTCCGCTGGATTCCCAGATTTTCGTGTGCTATAGGCCACGCCTTTCGTATGAGCCCAGGCTCCCCAACATGGATCTTCTAAAAAAAATTCGGGCCATCAAAAACGACTTAAGGAACCTAGTCGCTGCCCGGCCATGACCGTACCTCATTTTTTTGGCATTTTGCGGCCATAAAACTAGAATCCCGCCCGATTTTCAGATTTTTGTGTGCTATAGCCCACGCCTAACGCAATGGCTCAGGCCCTCGGACCCGGATCGCCTAAAATTTTTTAAGTCCATCAAAAATGACCTAAGGAACCATAGTCACCACCGGCCATGATCCGGTCGCTTCGCTTAATATATTTTTTTAGAAACATAGCACACTCTTGTTCTCTATTATAGAATGACTTTGTGGACTTTGCCGACCGCAGAATTGTTATGCAGTCGCATATACGACCGCTAATCTGTGTTGAGGCTCCTATTTTTCTAAATTTTGAAGCTGATCTCTTCCTAATTTAACACCTTTGGAGGTCATTTTCGAAGGCAAAGTCTTACATTTCTAGAGAGAGGATACCATAGAGTGAGAAGGGGAGTCCCTAAGCTCTTCATTCATCAATTCTTGCTCAAAATTGTCCCTAAGTTGTCCGGTACCCATATTGGGGCGCAAATAATCTTAAAGAGCTAAAGATAGACCAAAAGTAGACTTTTTTTTTGGTTTCGTACCCGGTGCCCGGTATCCACATTGAGCCTCGACTAAATCCAAATTCTCGCCGAGAAGTTCCATATTGGGTGGTAAAGTGCTCCCTCAAAAAGGCGACTCCATACCAGGGACTCGAACTCGGGACCTCTTGATAAGGATAAAGGAGTACTTATCACTTCACCACCATCTTTGTTGGTTACCAAAAGTAGACTTATGACATCATATGTCTATGGATATTAAATAAATAAAGTAACCCGTGAAACTCACTAGTTTATCTTGTGTCATTGACTTTTGAAATTAATTCTAAAAAGTTAAAGGTACTAATAAAAGTAGAAAGATAGAGTTAGTTAGCACCTCCCTATATGCTTCCTTGTCCGTGAAATATACCAATTCCTCATTTATTAGTAAGTACTCCTAAGAAAAGACTCTAGTAAGTTTGAAAATATGTGTTCCAAACTATTCTAGGCGAAGGTATCTGTCAACTATAAAAATTTAATAAATTAGAAAGAGTTTTTATGTGTTAGAATGTGTAAAATACAAAATTAATATCTTCTTGAATGAGTGAGTTAACAATTTCATGCATGTCTTTCCCTATAAAATACAATAACAACAATAAATCCAGTGAATTCCCACAAGTAGGATCTAAAGAGAGTGAGATGTACGTAACCTTACCCCTACCTTGGAGGACATAGAGACAATTTCATTCTTTTTAATCAAACTAAAGAAAAGGTGTGTCACATAAAATGGAACTGATCAAATAATTTTTTTGGTTTATAACATTTGATCTAATGTTATTTAACCCCACAAATATGTGGTAATGTCAATAGCACCCTATAAAACTTGGGGTAACTACAACTCTACAAGTCCACGATGCATGCTGGATTTGCATCTATACCCGCTTTTTGTGTCACGTTTTAACTTGTGTCCGCTTTGCAAAAAAAATTGCAAGCGTACCCGCTTTTTTGCATAACTTCAGCATACGGGGCTGAAGTAACAAAGGCAATCATGCAAAACTTCAGCATTCTAGTAGACGGGCCTGAAGTAGCAAGTGTGCTGAACCAAGTGTGCTGAAGTTTTTGTTTTGTAACTGGCGAACTTCAGCTCTAGAGCTGAAATTTTTGTTTTGTAACTGGCGAACTTCAGCTCTAAAGCTAAAGTTATTTAGTTAAGATACTAATAGTGAAGAGATTTCCATTATCCCTTTCAAAAGTCCCCAGAACAAGATCGTTTGATTGTCGAGCAAACTTTAATGTTCCAAAGCTTTGTGTCGTTTTCTCAAAGAAAAACCAAAAGAAGTTATCATTAGTTATGTCTGCTCGACTGTATAGAGAAGCAGGAAGAGGCTAATGGATAAAAATTCTTATTAATTTATATGAAAAAAAATCAAAGACAATCAATGATAGAATGTCAGTCTCTGCTTATGTGAGAATTGTTATATTTTGTGCCTGGAGCGTGTAAGAATCATTAATATAAATAAAGTCTGTTTATGTTGATTGAGTAGTATCTTTAAACAACTTCTGCTTAGCTGAGATTCTCCTGTATATGATTCGGGAGAGTTGCAAAGCAAGGAGGAGGAGAAAAGGGGCTGAAGTTATTTAAAAAGTGGGTACAAGTTTAAAGTTTTTAAAAAAATGGGTATAGGTTAAATAGGGGCGACCAAATAGGACGCCCCGTGCAATTTTTACGTTTTTTACTTATTTGGCAATCAACCTTTACTTTAAAGAATAGATCAATTCCCAGTTTTCTCTCTTTAATTTATCTTGGATTTGAGAATATGTATTAGGAATAATTTAAAAAGTTTGTAACTAAAAAGTCCCAACACTTGGACAGGCATTAGTCCTGTTCCACAATTGCTAAATACTATGAAATCAATCCTATTCGGATCACTAATTATTGATGTATTTGAATATCAATCACAACATTGAGATTATCATCATAGAGTCGTGACGGGATGGATAATATCCTTCTACCTTTAATCGAAGGCTCACGTTCACTTCTTGAGAATGGAATTTTTTTTTTTTTTGTACAAAGTGCTTCCTAAATATTACGTGACATGAATTCGAATGAATCAGAACTCCAGTACGATACCGAACCGATAAGAAATTCAAAAACAGAAGAAAAAATCATGATTCATCTCTTATACATATATAAAATCTTGTTAAGCCTCACGGTCAAGGAAGGAGCAACACATCTAAGGGTGGTCATCTGACCATTCTTAGGAGAAAATTACATTGCCTATATAGGTTAAATATTAACTTTTAAAGGTATATAACATATACTGAACATCATTTGTCGGAATTTTTTTTTACTTCTTTCAAGTTTGAACATCCTTAAAAAAAATTCTGACTTCGCCATGGCTCATGGTGCACATGATGAGAATTTGCCGTATGTGTATATATTATACAAATAAAAAACTACGACTTTATACATTGCACATATTTCAAAACGTTGTATATCTATTCATATATTGGAGAAGAAAATGTAAAAAATTTGGAAAAAAATAATCAAAGAAAAAACTATACTCAATATTCACCTTGTTCTATTGACTCAGAATATTCAGCCAGATGACTCATCCTAGGTAAAACATGTATATTCAAAACTTGAAACCCTAACGGACTTTCCACCACCACCACCCTCGGCGGCTCTGCCACCACATCCACTATCGTAATCTCATTCCCACCTCCGCCAACTACGCACACTCTACCACCGCCCGCCGCTACATATTCCGCACCCTTAAGTCTCTCATTTTCAACTATCTCCACCCAAATATCCTTCTCTTCGTCATATTTCCTCAATGCTCCCTTAGATTCATCCGCCATATATATTGTCTCCTCCGCCATCGCCGCCGCCGGACCCCTCCACCCCATTAACATACCCTGTGGCATCTCGTGCCACGTGTCACTTCTCACATTATAAATTATTCCTTCTTTAGCGGCGTCCCCTTTCACATTAACCATACATAATTTTCCTTTCCACCCAATAGCATCAATTGCTTCCCTACTAAATTTCCCATCTTTTAACCCACTCATTTCCTCCCATTTCCACTCATTTTTTCCCTCCTTTCTGTTACAATAAATATCACTATTACATGTACAGTAGTGGGGCCCACTTCGGCTACTTTCATTAAGGTCCCACTTTACAACCGACCGAGCTACCTCGGGGTTGTAGTGGGACCCAACTCCACTCGCCACATACACCACGTCATTTAATGCGCCAGCAGCGCACCAACGACGTGGCGTGATGAGTGGAGGACCATAGCTCCATTTTTTTTTCAGCGGATTGAAAACAAGCGGGCGAGAAATCGCCGGCAAGAAATGATCCGCTGTTGCAGCAAGGAGAATTAAATTTCCCGAAACACTTACCGATTGAACCGGAAGATTTCTCGAAATAAATGAAGGATGCTTAACGAGGAGTCTAAGGGGTGGGTCCGGTGGTGGTGGAAGAAGAAGCCACTTTGATGAGATTGGATCAAAAGAAGCAAATTCTATAGAGTTTGTAAAATTTGCTGAATTTGGTGTTTCATTTATATATTTTGAAGGTAATAATAAAGCATATATAGATAAATATGGTGGAAAAGAAGGAGAGTAAATAAGCTTACGCCAAGAATGGCAAGTGGAAAAAAGTGTAAAAGGGTGTACAAGATTTAAACAAATTTGAGCTATATGATCGGGAAGCCCAGGGATCAAGGACTGATTGTCGTCGTCGACGTGGAGGGTGTGGTGGGTTTTGCGGCGTTTGACGGCGGCGCCGGCAGTGGTGATAGTGGTGGAGTTGATCATTTGTGGAGGAAAAGAAGGAGAAAGGAATGGGATAGGGGAACTCAACATATATTTATTTTTGTGTGATAGTAGATTTTTTTAATTTATTATTATTATATTATTACTATATTTTTGTGATGGAGTAGGTTTTAGGTCACTTCATTAATGTTTGAAAAGTGATGTTGCGGCAAAGATTGAAGTAAAAGGCAAATATTGGACATAAGTTAGGAGTATAGTACATAATTCCTCTTTTTCTCCTTTTTTATATTTCATATGATTTTTCTAATTGAAGAAATTTTGACACTATTTAATTATTAGGACGGTTTTCAAAAGGATATACAAGTAGAACCCACAAAGATTCTTATTATCTGTTCAAATTTCCTCTTGTCTATGCATGAATCATGATTTCTTTTTTCTTTTAGAATTTTGGATATTTGTTTGTAGTCCAATGATTTTTATAGAGAAAGAATATCTCTTGCCCAGTCCGAAACTTGTAACCATAGAATTTTGAGTTTTCACAAAAAGTGTTCTTTTGGAGTTGGTTTTGTATTTTTAAAAATATTTCGGAAAAGGCCTAAAAATGCCACTCAACTTTCAGAAATGGGTTATCCATGCCATCTGTTAAAAAATTGCTATTTCCATGCCACTGCCGTTAAAAAAATGGCCCATCCATGCCATTATTGACTAACGACTCAATTTTTATTTGGCCCATCCATGCCACTGCCGTTAGTCAATAATGGCATGGATGGGCCATTTCTTTAACAGCAGTGGCATGAAATGAGCATTTTTTTAACGGATGGCATGGATAGACCATTTCTGAAAGTTGAGTGGCATTTTTAGGCCTTAATGATTTTGAGAAATGAAATTTGAGAATTTTGTGAAAGTTTTAGCTTCCGTTTGAACATAGATTTAGCTTCTTCTTTTTTCAAAAAGAATTTACAAATATTGTTTGTTCATGGAATTCGATCAGTTTTTGAAAAAAAAAATGTAGAAAAATTTTCAAGTTCCAAGCTAGTTTTTGGGTGATTTTTTCTTCCACTCACAAAACTTTAATATTTTTTCAAGTAAAATGTGTTTGACCAAAAAGTGTTAAGCTTTTTGCTAAACTAATTAGTGAGAAAATAGGGGGTGAATTCTAGTAAAATGTAATAAATTTTAGATCTAAGATTGAAGGAGATCGGTAGGATGAGACCATGCTTGAGAATAATAAATATCAGGTATGTGCTCAATGATTATCAATGAATGCTATAATAAGAACATGTAATAAATGTAGATAATGGCAATAAATGTATGTAATGGAAATAAATATAATAAGAAGGAATTTATCACCCAAATGTTAGATGATTTTGGTGATTTTTCTTCCGGACAGCAACGTGGAATGATGGAAAGTAAGGATGGATAAGGAATCTTTGGATCTTGTAAACAAAGAGAACAATGTATGTTGAGCAAAGTAGTCAGTGAACAAGACAAACTTTTTTGTATATTCTTTATAGTGAACCCTATACAAAGTGCTCTTATCAAAAAATGAAGACCCCCGCTTTGTTCTTTATCTCTTCCTATTTACAAGGGATATCCCTAAGAAACCCTAAAAAGTACAACATAAAGAATATCCAATGGAATATTCCTTATGTCTATTACTAAACATATCCTACTGTTGCTTCTTTGCCCCCTTTACTTGACCTCGGCAATAATCCTTATTAAGACGACTCCTCGCCATTGTGCCGTGGTCGGCTCTGTCCTCGACTATGTTTATTTGCAGTTGTCAAGCCGTCCAAATTTAGACCAATACAGTTAGTCCCTCCGCTTATTGAGGTCGCGATCTTGCAAGTCCTCGAGGAGCGGATCCGGTCTACAACTGTTTAAAAGAAATTTGGCGGTGTTGATTGAATCGAACCGGCCGGGGTTAAAAAAACGGCGTGGCCAGCGGGGCTGCGGTTGGCGCGGCTAACGTGAGGTGACGTCATGGCCACGCACGTCATCATTATGCGTCTTCCCAATGCAGTGTTTGTGCTTCTGTTACTTCGATTTCGGTGCCATTGACGGTCCTTTGTTTCGATTCCGGTGTCACCCAACCCTATAAATAGATTGGGGAGAGGGGGTTCATTTTCGAAAACTTTCATCATTTCTCATTACGCATGTGTATTGTTCTTCTTTGATCTTCTTCTCCGATCTCCGTTTTCAATTTCTTGCAGCCTCTTCAATTCCAATCGCTGACTTCTTACCTAGTTGATATCTTCATTTTCAGACTTTGTTGCATACGTTTCACTACAGAAATATGTCAAAATCCCCTCATATTCACGACGAGGTCTTCGATGCCACTCCTTTATCAGTGGCCCTTCCTTCCGGCGGTGAGGAATTTATGGTTGAAGAGGAGGAGATCTTCCCTACCGTGGAGGAGGTAGTCCCCAAGAACCCTTTGGTCAGACATGACTTCCCAAAGGAACCCGCTCCTGCTCCTGCTCAGAAGCTTTCTGAGACGGGACCGTCTCAAATAGCCGATCTCCGGTCTAAATATTGCATTCCTCCTCACGTCAAAATTGTTCCAGCCGGGGGCGACATCGTAGAGGTTCATCGGCTCGGATATTGTGCTTCCTACGTTTATCCGCTCTTAATTGGTTATTCTCTTCCTCTCCCACCATTAGCGGAGGAGTTTTGCCGATTTTACAACGTCTGCCTGGCGCAACTCTCCCCCTATATGTACAAAGTTTTTCTGATGCTGGTGAAGTATGAAGAGTTGGCCGGCTGTGGGGTCAACGTTCGGCACCTGCTGCATCTATTTTCGCCCAGCTTTTATAGAGGTACATTGATACACCTGCGGCATCATGGGATCAAATGGTTGGTGGGCCGGGATGGATGATAAGACGAACCGGCGGTTCTGGCATAAGTACTTCTTCATCAAGACCAAGCATTTGGTGGCGTATCCGACTAGGTTTCCCGAGCAATGGAACTATAATCGTAAGTATCTTGCCGTATGCTCGTTATTTTCTTTCATTCTTTCATTTTCGACTCACTTGTGGCTTTCTTGTTTTCACCTGAGAGACGTGCACCTTCTCCCGTCTTCGATATTGAAGATTGGGTGCCTCGCGTGTTACCCCACACCGTGGGTATTCACGATTGGGCGTCCTTTCACAAGCATTTTGGACCCAAGACCCCATCCGGTAAGTGTTATTTCTACCTCAACTTATTGCCGTTCACTATAGCTTTTTTATGTAACCTCCCTTTGGTGCCAGGTCGGCGAGTTTCCAAAAAGATGACGGCGCCAGTGCTAGCATTTTGCCAAGCTATTGCGTCGGCTGGGATGCAATTTGCCTTAGCTGAGTCTGCTCGAGGAGGTCGGACTCAAGTTTTGCTAATGAGGGATTCCGCCCCTCAAACTGCGTGCTAGATGATATCTCTTCTTAGCCTATCTTTCACCTCGTGTACGAGCCATCTAATGGCAAGGAGACATCATTGAGGAAAAGACGAAGGGTAGAGACTGGGAAGGCCATTGTCGCTGAGCCGGAAAGTTTCGTTTCATTGGAAGCGAAATTTGTGCTTACGCCAGACGTTGAGGCTGTTTCTACGGCGGGTGTCGTCATGGAGAGGAGACCCTCTGGGGTTGATGGGGTTCGCGGTAGCGGAGAGCTTACACGGGCCGCAGAAGGTGGCTTGTCATCGGCGACTGGGGAAAATAGAGCTGTCCCTGCGGGGGACAACGACTCTGGCTCGGACATCGACCCTAAGGAGATACGGAACTTTATAAAGAGGACTACTTGTGTGAGATAAGGACGGAGGGTCCTAATCGCATATAATCATTCCTGCGGACTATGACCTCTTGGCCAACTCAGAATAGGTGGTGCCGGCCTTTGCTCCCCTATGCGCGGATTCTGAGAATACGACGCTACAGGCGATGAGAGATGCGGATCTGTCGTTGGGTATATCTGGCATGACCCTGCGAGTGAGTGATTTTCCTTGTTAGCTTAAGTTTGTTCGTATGCGTAATATGCTTATACTGTTATTATGGGTATTGAGAACGACCGGCGGGAGGAGCGGAGGACGGCCATTTTTGGGAAGATGACCTCTAAGTACAAGGAGTACCGTACCAAGCACCAAACGCTGGCCGACTTCCTCAGCCAGGATGGTGAGTTTCAGTCGCTTCATAATGGGCTCAATTAGAAGGATGATGAGCTGACGAAGAAAGATGAAGAGCTAAGGGAGAGGGACGATGAGTGTATGAGGGCCATCAGTAGGTGCATCGAGCTTGAGGCGGCGCTAAAGGCCAAGGAGGACGAGCTCGAGCTGAGTAAGGGCATGATGGCTGAGAATGCTGACCTTCAGGCATGGGTGGCATCTTTAACTACTGAACTCGGGCAGAGGGAGGCAAGGGCTGTCGACCTGATGGATGAGTTGAGTGCCAAGATCGAAGAATTGGGTCGGGCCGAGAAAGGCAGAATGGCCGCTATGGCTGAAGCGACGGCTCTAGATGACGCCCTCCGTGTTTGCAGGTCCGAGCGGGCTAACAAGGTGGAGACGTCGGTGCTCAGGGTGGCGCGGTTGGAAGAACGGATCCAGGGTTTGGAGGTAGAGTTGTCCGACTTAAATGAGCAAGTCGTTGTTTTGAGGGTCGAGGAGGCACGACGGTAAGCATAACCGTCTACATCTCATATTTCTGCTGATCCCAGAGTGTCGCGGGAGTTGTATGAGATGTGGGTCCACGCCGAGGCTCAACTTGACGTGTACAAGTCTTTGAAGGCTGCCGGCAAAGCTTCCAAAGCGAAGCTTGAGGGCGTCCGTGTCAAGGCACGTGCAGCCGGTGAAGCTTGTGGTTACAACCCTAGTACAACTAGCGGGGATGAGGATGACGACGCCGCGGATAGGTTTGCCTCTTATCCCTGGTATGATGATGAGTACGCCGATGGGGATGATGTGGTGTGAAGCTTTTGTACTTAGTTTTTTGCTTTGCTATTTTTGTGAGGGCGTCCTCGAGCTCTTTGTAAAAAGTATTGTAATCCGACAATTGGAATGGAATAATTGCCTTTTGCTATGTATTTCTGGATTCCCGTTCTTTTTTTTTTCTCCTCTTTTTTTTCTATGTGGGGAAGTCCCTAATTGTTCGTCCGTTTGTATGTGGTTGATATTGGCTGAGTCGAACATAGACCGACTTGAGGCCGAGTTAATTAATTCGAACAAAATTGAGGTTTGATGAGGTCGAAAATCAAATAATTCGAGCGAGTCGAATATAAAGTACTTCGAGCGAGGTCGAAAGTAAAGTACTTCGAGCAAGGTCGAATGTAAAGTAATTCGAGCGAGGTCGAATGTAAAGTAATTCGAGCGAGGTTGAGTATAAAGTAATTCGAGCGAGGTCGAATATAAAGTAATTCGAGTGAGGTCGAATGTAAAATGTAAAATGACTTGGTGGAGTTGTGCAAAGATGCTGCTTTGTTTGTTACATTCATTGGAGAATATTACATGTTTCTGTTTGTTCCATACATACATTAGAGAAGTTCCAGTCTACCTAGTCCCTTCATCGCTTGGCATGGAGAAGTAGTCAATAGACGGGGCGATGAATTATACTTGAACTTTGAGAGTCCCATTCGTCTCCTCATTAAAAACCTCCCCGAGAAAACCCAATTGGGACAAAACCAGGGTGATGGAAAAAGAGTATGACTTGGACGGCGTCCGTTTTCAGAAGTTGAAGTATTTGAGCCGGGCGACGTTCCAATTGTTTTATAGTAGCTTTCCCTCCATTGTTTCTAATTGGAATGATCCTTTTGTTTGCTGTTGTCGTGATTTTGTATGGCTCGTCCCAATTGGTTCCTAGTTTACCTTCTCTTGAGTCTTTGTTCGCCTGTGTTTTGGCCTTGAGTACATAGTCTCCGACTTTGAGTGGCTGTACTTTGGCCTTTTGGTTGTAGTACCGTTCTGCTTGCTGTTTTTGGGCTATCATTTTTATGTAAGCCATGTCTCTTCGCTCCTCTGCTTCGTCGAGGTCTTGTTTCCTGTTCTCGTTGTTGCTTGGTCCGCTTTCATTGGAGTATCTCAAACTAGGTTTTCTGACCTCGGCTGGTATCATGACGTCAGTCCCATAGACTAGTGAATATGGCGTTTCTCCTGTGCTTGTTTTTGGCGTGGTGCAGTATGCCCACAACACTTCTGGTAGCAATTCCGACCACAGTCCCTTGGTGTCCTCAAGCTTTTTATTCAAGATGTTTAGTATTGTTTTGTTGGAGGATTCGGCCTGTCCGTTATCGGTAGGGTGATATGGCGTGGTGAGTATTCGCTTGATGTGCCATTTCTCGAAGAATTCGGTGGTCTTTTTTCCGATAATTTGGGGTCCGCTGTCACAGCTGATTTCTTTGGGGATGCCGAAGCGGCATATGACGTTTCTCCATATGAATGTGATAACTTCCTGTTCGCGTATTTGGGCGAATGTACCTGCTTCTACCCACTTGGAAAAATAGTCAGTTAAAACCAAAAGAAATCGTATATTACCTCGCCCTGCTGGAAGGGGTCCGACAATGTCCATTCCCTATTTGATGAACGGTCATGGCGATGTGACCGAGTGGAGGTGCTCGCTCGCTTGGTGTATCAGAGGAGCGTATTTCTGGCACTGCTCGCACTTCTTGACGTAGTCGACAACTTCCTTCCTCATGGTGGGCCAATAATAACCTGCTCATATGAGGCATCTGACGAGAGCTCGGTTGCCGATATGGGCACCGCAGTGGCCTTCATGCACTTCCTCGAGGATGCATTTTTTTTGGTTCGGCCCTAGGCATTTCCCCAAGGGGCCTCCAAACGTTCTTTTGTATAGGTCGTGGTTTATGATGCTATACCTGGACGCCTGCATTCGAAGCTTTTTGGCTTCCTTTTTTGTCTGATGGGAGTACTCCCTCCTGCAAATATGTTATAATACGGTTGCGCCAGTCCCAAGTTAAATTTACAGAGTGTACCTCAAGTTGGTCTATTGACGAGTGGAAGAGAGTAACCACGTTTCTTTTCCACTTATGTTTTTGGTTGCTGCTGCTAACTTGGCCAGGCCATCTGCCTCAATGTTTTGTGCCCAAGGTATTTGGTCGAGTCTACATTCGTCGAATTCTGGTAGTAGTTTACGAATTTTTTCCTGGTACTTTTGTAGCCTCTGCTCTTTGATTTGGAAAGTCCCTGTGACTTGGTTGACAATGAGTTGTGAGTCGCATATGAGGACGACTCGTTGTGCTCCGTATTTGAGAGCTAGCTTTAGTCCTGCAATTACGGCCTCGTACTTGGCCTCATTGTTAGTCATATCGGGGAACCGTATGAATTGGCGGATGACTTCGCCTGTTGGGACCTCGAGTACGAGTCCCAGTCCAGATCCTGACACGTTGGAAGCGCCAACGGTGTATAGGACCCATAGGTTGGGTAACCTGGGAGAGGTACGAGAAGTTTCCTGCTCGACCTCGGGCATTATTTTGGCACTGAAATCGGCGATGAAGTCAGCGAATACCTGCAATTTTATTGTTGTTCGCAGCTGATATGTTATATCGTGCTGGCTCAATTCTATGGCCCACTTGGCCAATCTCCCCGACAGTTCAGGTTTATGTAGGATGCTCCTTAGGGCGAAGGTCGTCACCACCGATATGGGGTGGCATTGAAAATAGGGTCTAAGCTTTCATAAAGCTATAACTAATGCCAAGGCCAATTTTTTGAGGTGGGTGTACCTTGTTCGGCATCAACCAGGGTTTTGCTAATGTAATAGATTGGAGATTGTGTACCTTTGTTTTCACGGACCAATACTGCGCTTACTGTGACCTCTAATACGGCCAAGTATATCAGAAGGCGTTCACCGGGTTCTGCTTTGGCGAGTAGCGGGGGCGAGGACAAGTATGCCTTTAGTTCGCTTAAGGCCTCGATGCATCTGTCGGAGGATCGTGAGATGAACCTCAACAGGGTAGCTATACAGTCTGTCAGTTTTTGTACCTGTTTCTTGCTGGTCAATACTTCAGGTATTCCCTCGATGGCTTTGATCTGGTCGGGGTTGACCTCGATGCCTCTTTGTGATACCAGAAAATCGAGGAATTTGCTCGAAGTTATGCCGAAGGCACACTTTTCGCGGTTTAGCTTCATACCGTATTGCCTTAGTTACTGAAGGCTTCCTTAGGTGGTCGATGTGGTCTTCCCTCCTTTTTGATTTGACCAACATGTCATCTATGTACACTTCCATTATTTTGCAGTGTTGGTCCTTGAACATCTTGGTGACCAGCCTTTGATAAGTCGCCCTTGCGTCTTCAACCCGAATGGCATGACTCTGTAACAGTACGTTCCCTGATGGGTGATGAAAGTAGTCTTTTCCTGGTCCTCCTCCTCCATGAGGATTTGGTTGTAACCTGAGTAGGTGTCCAAAAAGCTCAATAACTCGTGCCTTGCCGTTGTGTCGATGAGTTGATCGATGTGAGGCAACGGAAAGGAGTCTTTTGGCAGGCCTTGTTTAGGTCCATGAAATCCACGCACATCCGCCACTTTCCATTTTTCTTTTTCACCATGACTAAGTTGGCTACCCATTGGGGGTATTTCGATTCTCGAATAGAGTTGTTAGCGAGTAGTTTATCCACCTCATCGCTGACGGCTTTGTTGATTGCGGTGTTGAATTTCCTTCTTACTTGTCGTACTGAAGGATAGAGTGGATTGACGTTCAACTTTTGAGTGGCAACGTCTTTCCGGATACCTGGCATATCTGCGTGGGAGAAAGCAAACAGATCGGCGTTGTTAATTAAAAACTTATGAAATTTACCTGGTTCTGAGAGTTTATGGCCTATGTAAGCCCTTTTGCTGTTGTCTAGTTGGACGGGGTCGAGGTCTTCTACCGTTGACCCTGCGGCTTCCACGACGTCGGGGTCCTTGATGACGTTTTTTTGTTCGTTGGGTTCGGACTCCGGCTTTGGTAATTGCTATGCTTCTGATTCTATTCCCTTTAGCTGTTGAGTGTATGTACAATCTTGGGCGATGCGATAGCATTCTTGGTCTGTGCGCTGCTCACCTCAGATTCTTAATATTCCCCATGGAGTAGGGAACTTGATTACTTGATACAGGCTGGACAGGACAGCCCTCATGGCGTGTATCCATGGTCGTCCTATGATGGCGTTGCAAGCTGTATCCTGGTTCATGACATGATACGTTGTCTCTAGGTTGACGCCTCTGGCCAGAACGGGTAGCGTTATTTCTCCTGAGGTTCCCTCAACTGCATTGTTAAAACTTGTTACTGTTATGCAGCACAGTACCATCTTGTCCTCGAGCTTCATTTGTGCGAGAACTCGAGGGTGGATAATAAACGCACCGCTTCTGTCGTCTACCATTATTCTTTTTACATCAGTATCTGAAATACGTAAAGTAATGACAAGAGCATCGAAGTGAGGAAAAGTCAAACCATTGTTATCTGACTTATCGAAGATGATACTGTCTCCGAGGTCATCGTACCTTTCGTGAGTGATCGACCGCTTTAGTTTATGTGTGATGGTAAACTTTACGTGGTTGATTGCTGCTTCGTCGCCTCCACCGATGATCATTTGAATGGTGCGGACGGGGGAGAGTGGCTTTGGAGGGCCTTGGTGTTGTTCTCATCCGTGACCGAGATTGGCTCTTCCTTGGTCGCTCATCAACTCCCTTAGGTGTCCTTGGTGAAGCATGTTCACCACTTCTTTCCGTAGGGTTATGCAATCCTCGGTCTTGTGACCCCGCTCCTAATGGAACTCACATAGGACGTTCGACTTTCTGGTGCTTGGGTCGGACTTCATCTTCTGTGGCCATTTCACCTCCGGGCCGAGTTTCTCCAGTGCGTACACTATTTCTGAAAGAGACACACAAAAATCGTGAGCAGATAAGAGTGGAGGCATACCTCTTCCGCTTCGCTAAGTCCCTGTATGTGGCCTGGACAGCCTTTTCGTATGGCGAGGAGATGGTGGTATGGCTGTTCTGACATAGGGTTGATGCCTGTCTCGGTTGAGGCGTGGACCTGACTGGTCTCTTCGGCCGTCATTACGACGGTCTTTCCTTGACTCTATTTGGACAGACGTTAACTGTTGGGTTGGACCGTTAAGGTCATCCTCATCTGCTCTCACCTAGAACAGTAGGCGTTGTAAATTTCTTCCCAAGTGGTGGGAGGGTATTTCATGAGCCTGCTTAATAACTTTCTGGTCGCTCCCGACCCATTCCTGTTCAACCCATTTTGGAAAGTTTCCACTGCCATCCCTTCTGATACATTCGGTAAGCTCATTCTTACTCTGTTAAACCGAACGAGGAAGTCCCTAAGTCCCTCGCTAGGCGATTGCCTAACGGCGAATGTGTCATTCACCTTGGCCTCCGCCTTCTTAGCCCCAGCGTGGGCGGCGATGAACTTGTCGGCCATTTATTCGAACGTTGTTATAGAGCATGCTGGTAATTGTGAGTACCAGGTTAAGGCTCCCCCCGTTAAGGTCTCGCCGAACTTCTTCAGCAACACTGATGGTACTTGCTCTTTTGAGAGGTCGTTGCCTTTTACTGCTGAGACGTAATGAATGATGTGATCTTCGGGATCTGTCGTGCTGTCATATATCTTCAAATATGGTGGCATCTTGGAGGTTTTGGGTATGACATGTGGGGCCGCCTCCTCGTTGTATGGTTGTTTGACGAACCGGCCAATGTCCCATTTTGGTAGCAATTTCGGGGTGCCCGGTATCTTATCTACCCTTTCTTGATGCTCCATCATTTGGTTGTGGAGCGCTTTATTCTCATTCTCCATTTCTTCCATTTTCTTTAGGATGGCGGTAAGTGCAATATTACCTACATCAACAGCGGTGTGAGTGTGTTTGGGGAGCAGGTTGCTCATTGGCGGTTGCTATGGTATCCACCTGAATGACGTTTCTGTTCGCCCGTTGAACGGTTTTGTCGAGTATGTCGCTTAGAGTGCTTGTCAGCCACGTCTCTAGTAGTTTTTTGATTGCTGGCGGCGCTTCCTAAGTTGTGGATGTGGAGGCTCCCCTTTCGCGTGAAGCGGTTACACTTCCATGAGGGGGAGGTGAGTCGCTTCGCCTGGGCGTAGCACTCGGCATCGCATTCTCTTCGCCTTCTCTGCCGACCTCGTTGATGGTATTCAAGAGGTTGGCAGTGACATTTACTACTGCTTTCAGTCTTTCATCTCCTTTTCCTGCCATTGTTAGTTCGTGCAAACAAGGAAAAGATGGATGATGTTGTTTTTTTTATCTAAAAAAGAACTAAAATTTTAACTAGAACCTCCCTAAAGACAGCGCCAAACTGTTTGACCAAAAAGTGTTAAGCTTTTTGCTAAACTAATTAGTGAGGAAATAGGGGGTGAATTCTAGTTAAACGTAATAAATTCTAGATCTAAGATTGAAGGAGATCGGTAGGATGAGACCGTTCTTAAGAATAATAAATGTCAGGTATGTGCTCAATGATTATCAATGAATGTTATAATAAGAATATGCAATAAATGTAGATAATGGCAATAAATTTCATAAGAAGGAATTTATCACCCTAATGTTAGATGGTTTGGGTGATTCTTCTTCCTGACAGCAACACGGAATGATGGAAAGTGAGGATGGATAAGGAATCTTTGGATCCTGTAAACAAAGAGTGAACAATGTATATTGAGCAAAGTAGTCAGTGAACAAGACAAGTTTTTTTGTATATTCTTTATAGTCAATGTAACGACCCGACCGGTCATTTTTAGAATTTACGCCCTGATCCCCTATTAACTGCTTTCCCCGTATTTATTTATGCTATTTTGAATTGCCGAGATGTTCGGTTTTGAGTTTCGGAGAGTTTTGGGATACTTAGTCCCTAAATGAGAGCTTAAGTGTCGAAAACTTGACCATAGTTGGAACAGTGTGAAGACAGCCTCGGAATGGAATTCCATTGGTTCCGTTAGCTCCGTTAGGTGATTTCGGGCTTAGGGGCGTGATCGGATTGTGTTTTGGAGGTCCGTAGCTAATTTAGGCTTGAAATGCCGAAAGATGGATTTTTGAAGTTTCCGGTTCGATAGTGAGATTTTGATCCGAGGGTCGGAATGGAATTCTGGAAGTTGGAGTAGCTCCATAATGTTGAATGTGACGTGTGTGCAAACTTTCAGGTCATTCGGATGAGGTTTGGTAGACTTTTTGATCGAAAGCATAAATTTTGAGTTTTTGAAGTTCTTAGGCTTGAATTCGATATTAAATTGGTGTTTCGATGATGTTTTAAGAGTTTCAAGGATTGGTATAAGTTTGGGCAGCGGTATTAGGCTTGTTTGTGTTTTTGGTTGAGGTCCCGGGGGCCTCGGGATGATTTCAGATGGTTGACGGAAGGATTTTGGAGTTTGGAGTTGCAGCTTAGCTGCTGGTACCTGTCATAACCGCACCTGCGGTTTGGGTCCCGCAGGTGCGGATCCGTAGAAGCGGCATTTCAACCGCAGAAGCAGAATTGGGGAGGTCCAGCAGGAACCGCAGGTGCGAGTAGGGTATCGCACCTGCGATACCGCAGGTGCGGAAGGACATTCGCAGGAGCGGAAAAATGGGACTTATGAGAAGTCGCAGATGCGACCTTGGCTCCGCAGAAGCGGGACCGCAGGTGCGGTCCCAGGGCCGCAGATGCGGTTTAACTGGGCAGAAAAGGGGCAGAATCGAGGGTTTTGTTCAAAACTTGGAAAAATCATTTTGGAGCTCGGGGTAGGGCGATTTTGTGAGGTTTTTGAAGAGAAGATCATTGGGTAACGATTCCTTGTTACTTCTAGTGATATTCCATTAATCTTATCTTAGTTTTGTCATTTAAATTCGGATTTGGAGATGAAAATTGAGAAAAATGGGAAGAAAGTTCTTAGACCTAGAATTCGAATTTTGATGGGAAATTTGACCTTGGATTTTGATAATTTTGGTATGCATGAACTCGTGAGGGTATGAGGATTCTGAAAATATAAATTTTACCCGATTTTGAGACGTGGGCCTGAGGGGCATTTTCGTCATTTCACCTAATTTCGCGTATTAGCTTAGAATTTATTTGTAGAATTAGTTACTTGAAGTGTTTATTAAAATTATGCAATTGAATATAATAGATTTGGGTCATTCGGAGTCGAATACTCGTGGCAAAAATATGGTTTCGGGTTGATCTTGAGCTGGTTCGAGATAAGTGGCTTGCCTAACCTTGTGTGGGGGACCTTCCCCTTAGGAAATTGGTATTTTGTTAATTGAAATGCCTTGTACGTAAGGTGACGAGTACGTACTTGTGCTAATTGTTGAAAAATTCAGTTTCCATTGAGTACTTAGAATTTTGCTTTTCCTTTCCTGTTTACACTACCTGCAAGTTAAGCCTGTAGTTAGCTTAGGGATGCTTGCCTATTTGATTTAACTGCTTATTTGTTCTACTGTCCTACTTGAATTATGTGCAGCATGCTAGGTTAGGAATACCTGTTTTACCTTGGTGTAAGTTGATTGAATTGAGTTTCTTGTTGCTGCTGTATATTTACTTTGGGACTACGAGACGGTATCCCGGGAGCTCCCCTGTATGTTTACTTTAGGACTACGGATTTGTATTCCGGGAGATCCCGCTGCACTTTTACATTGGAACTACGGGATTGCACCCAGTAGATTCCTCGGTACTGAGTTTGCACCCAGTAGATTCCTCGGTACTGAGTATTTATACTTGGGACTACGGATGTGGTAATCCGGTAGATCCCCGCGCATTTATGAGTTGGACTACGGGACTGCACCCGGGAGATCCACTGGATATTTATATTGGGGACTATAGGACGGTATCCTGGGAGATCCCCCGGTTGTTACCTCTGCGTTGAATTGTATTTGTTTACCGTGATTACTTGTTTCTGTTTCAGTTGCCGTTATCCTTTATATCCTGTGTTACTCTTACTGCTGTACTCATTTATACTGCTCTGTTCTACACTGTCGGACTTTTATTTTATTTAATCTCAGTATGGCCCTGACCTTCCTCGTCACTACCCGACCGAGGTTAGGCTTGTCACTTATTGAGCACCGCTGTGGTGTACTCATGCCCTTCCTGCATATGTTTTTCATGTGCAGATCTAGGTACCTCTACTCAGACTTACCATCCTTGAGGCGAGGCGATCTTTCGGAGACTTCGAGGTATATCTGTCGCGTCTGCAGATTGAGGAATCTCCCTCCACTCTCTCTTGTTGTTACAGCCCCTGTATTTACTTTGTTTTAGACATTCTGGAGTTAGAGCACTATGTATTATTCTTAGCTTGTGATTTCATGAGATTCCGAGTTTTGAGAAAAGTATTAGTATTCGAAAGTTGATATGGTGTATGCCGAGTGGCACTATTAAATACCGTTTTATTCACTATTTTTGGTTTTACTTGTTTTTCTTCCGCAAATTGGTTTATTTTCCGCATTATTAGACTTACCTAGTCGTAGGGACTAGGTGCCATCACGATGGTTCACGAAGGGCGAACCGGGGTCGTGACAAGTTGGTATTAGAGCTCTAGGTTCATATGAGTCATGAATCACAAGCCGGTTTATTAGAGTCTCGCTGATCGGTACGGAGACGTCTGTACTTATCTACGAGAGGCTATGTAACTGTTAGGAAAGTTCCTCTTCATTTGATTTCCTTGTCATGCGAGATTTTTGATATCAAAATTCTAAACTTCTGTCTTCTATTCTCCCACAAATGGTGAGGACTCGTGCTACACGAGATGATCAGGCACCCGCGCCCCCTACTGGAGCCGTCAGAGGTCGGGGCCGGGGTAGAGGCTGAGGGCGCGCTCGTGGTGCAGCCAGAGCACCTGCGCGAGCTGCCACCGAGGTGCCACCAGCAGTACCAGCCGAAGTCTAGACACCTGATACGTCTGCTACTACTACTCCAGCACTCCAGGAGACTCTGGCACAATTTATGACTATGTACACAACTCTAGCTCAGGCAGGGTTGCTTCCCCTTGCTGCAGCTACATCCCAGGACGGGGGAGGAGCACAGACTCTCGCCGCCCGCACTCCTGAGCAGCGAGTGCATGTTGATCAGGTCCCAGAGGTTATTCCTGTACAGCCGGTAGCCCCAGCTCAGCCCGAGGAGAGGGCAGTAGTTTCAGAGGAGGAGTAGAAGAGGCTTGAGAGGTTCAAGAAGTATCAGCCTCCGACATTTAGCAGGCTAGCCTCAGAGGATGCCCTTGGATTTCTTGAGGAGTGCTACCGTATCCTCCATACTATGGGCATATCAGGATCGAGCGGGGTTTCCTTCACTACCTTCCAGCTTCGAGGAGCCGCCTATCAGTGGTGGCGTGCTTATGAGTTAGACAGTCCGGATGAGGCAGCTTCCCTGACTTGGGCTCAGTTTTTAGATATGTTCACGAGGGAGTATCTCCCACAGAGTCTCAGGATGCTTGGCGCGCAGAGTTTGAGCATTTGCACCAGGGTACTATGACTTTCTCGAAGTATGCTGTCCGTTACATCGACTTGGCCAGGCATGTACCAGCTTAGGTCTCTACGGTTCGCGAGAAGGATCGCCGGTTTATTGAGGGGCTTATTCCCAGCATCAAGTCTAGCATGGATCGTGAGTTAGAGATGGATATTTCTTATCAGCAGGTGGTTAGCATTGCTAGGAGGATTGAGGGTATGCATGCTAGGGATAGAGAGGAGAGGGAGGCCAATAGGTCTCGAGAGTCGGGCCATTATTCTGGTGCCCGTGCCCCAACTGCAGGTCGTCATGGTAGGGGTTATATGAGTCGCCCCGTTCATTCAGTTCTTCCAGCAGCAAGTGGTACTCTAGCTCCTCCCAGACCTTAGGAGCCTTATTATGCACCTCCAGTATCTAGTGCGCCTCCTGCACGGGGTGCTTCCAGCGGTCAGTCCAGCATACCTGGCCCGAGCTAGTCACAGCCGCCACGTCCTCCCAGAGCTTGTTTTGAGTGTGGTGACATACGCCATAGTGATGGATTTCCCCAGACTTAGGATGGGTGCACCTCCACATACTTCTCAGCCACAGCATGCCCCGCAGAGTTCTCAGGCTATGGTCCCAGCACCAGTTGCTACCCCACCGGCCCAGCCAGCTAGAGGTGGAGGTCGGGGAGGTAGAGATCGCCCTCGAGGGGGAGGCCAGGCCATATACTATGCCTTTCCTGCCCGTACAGAGGCTATCGCCTCCGATTTTGTCATCACAGGTACTATCTTGGTCTGTCATAGAGATGCATTGGTTCTATTCGATCCAGGATCCACTTATTCTTATGTGTCTTCTTATTTTGCTCCGAATTTGGGTGTATCTCGGGATTCGTTGAGTTCCCCTGTTTATGTTTCTACTCCTTTGGGAGATTCTCTTGTTGTGGATCGCGTTTATCGGTCGTGTTTAGTTGCTCTTAATGGTTTTGAGACCATAGCCGATTTATTGTTACTCAACATGGTTGATTTTGACATTATCTTGGGCATGGACTGGTTGTCGCCCCATTATTCTATTCTTGATTGTCACGCCAAAACCATGACGCTGACTATGCCAAGTGTACCGCGTGTTGAGTGGAGGGGTGCTTTAGATCATACTCCCAGCAGAGTTATTTCTTTCCTTAAGGCTCAGCGTATGGTTAAGAAGGGGTGTGACGCGTATCTAGCTTATGTGAGAGATATCAGTATGGATACCCCTTCTGTTTATTCAGTCCCAGTAGTACGGGATTTCTCTGATGTGTTTCCAGCTGATCTTCCGGGCATGCTGATGGGCCGGAGAATGTCGGCACATTTAATACAAATTTCTTAGATTTTAGCTTGTTTTAAATGCAATTTTCTTGTATACTTATGTAATTTTACTGTTTTTGCAGTGTATGAGGTTTAAGGACTTAAGAGCATGAAAATGAAATGAAAAAGCCACAAAAAGACAAGAAAAGAGCAAAATGCATCGCAAATGTGGAAATGCGGACCGCAAATCCAACATGCGGGCCGCATAATGCACAAGGAAATCGTAAACCACAACAGTTAGTTGGCCGAAGTCCAGTGCAAGAAATGCGGTCCAATCTGCGATCGCAGAACGTGTTTGCAGGCTACATAATGGACCGCAAACTCGTCATGAAGGTTGCTGAAAGTGGAAAATACGACGCGAATTGCGATCGCATATCTACAATGCGGACCGCAAAACGTGAATGTGACGAAGGCCTGGAAATTAGGGTTTGAAGAATGCGATGGCCATGTCAAGAATGCGGACCGCATGTCTGTTATGCAACAGATATGCGGTCGCATATTTAACTGAAAAGGGTATTTTTATCTGATTTTTGTCCCGAGTTTTGACCCACTATAAATAGATTTATTGGGGTTTTATGGGGGCAGCTGGTCTGATTTTGGGACTACATTCCAAGGCATTATTATTCCTCTCTTTTGGAATATTTTGAAGGAAGAATCTTGCACTTTGTAAGCTTTATGGCATTAAATATTCTCATCCTTTTGTATTTTAGTATGTGTAGCTAACTTTAAATACTAAGGTTGCGGACCCTAAATGGGTGTTATGTTAATGGGTGTTTAATATTGAATATATGTATAATGGTTGGTTGATATTTAGTTACTTCTCATTCTTCATTTATTGTTGGTGGTTGCAAACATTAACAAGCGCCATTAAATTCTTACTTTGCTTGGGAAAGTGGGTTAGAATTTGGTAGAAGTAAATATCAAAGACTCAAGACTTTAAACCTTGTTTAATAGAATCGCATAGGAATAAGTGGGATTTTATTCGGCATATATTGATTGTTCTTAATTGCAACTCTTTTATATTTGGAAAAATCATAAAGAGGAAATACTACCCAACTATTGAAAAATATTGGGTAGTCATTTAGAAATCATTTGAATATCAAAAGAACCTTCCATTAGAAATATATCATATTAACACTGATAGCATTACACTTCATTGAAGGGGACACAATCTTGGTTTCTTTAATCAAATTAATTACATTCTCAATATCACAACTAGTTATTTCTTCAAATCACAATCATACCATACTCTCGTTACAATTAACAGGATAGAATTACGACTTGAGTCAAGTGACACACTGATCGAGTAACCTTTTCACACCTATTCCCTGTGGGATTCGACCCCAACCTTATTGGATTATTATATTTGACACCGACCTCCTTACACTATTTAATTAAAGTATAATTTGAGCGTATCACATGCCACCCGATAGCGATATTGATTTTGGCATTGATCTGTTGCCGGACACTCAGCCCATTTCTATTCCTCCGTACCGTATGGCTCCTCCTGAGTTGAAGGAGCAGTTGCAGGAATTGCTTGATAAGGGTTTCATTCGGCCCAGTGTATCACCTTGGGGTGCTCCTGTCTTATTTGTGAAGAAGAAGGATGGTTCCATGCGTATGTGCATTGATTATTGCCAGTTAAACAAGGTGACAATGAAGAACCGTTATCCTTTGCCTCGTATTGATGACATGTTCGACCAGTTATAGGGTGCTCGTGTGTTTTCTAAGATTGACTTGCATTCAGGCTATCATCAGCTGAAGATTCAGGAGCCAGATATCCCGAAGACTGCCTTTAGGACTCGGTATGGTCATTACGAGTTCCTTGTTATATCATTTGGGTTGACTAATGCCCCAGCAGCCTTCATGCATCTGATGCACAGTGTTTCCCGGCCATATCTTGACTCATTCGTGATTATTTTTATTGATGACATTTTGGTATATTCCCGGAGTCGGGAAGATCATGAGCAGCACCTGAGGACAGTGCTTTATACCTTGAGAGAGAAGAAACTATATGCTAAGTTCTCGAAATGTGACTTTTGGTTGGATTCCTTGGCGTTCTTGGGTCACGTGGTCTCGAGTGAGGGTATTCAGGTGGATACGAAAAAAGTGGAGGCCGTGCAGAGTTGGCCCAGACCATCCTCAGCTATAGAGATCCGCAGTTTTCTTGGCTTGGCGGGTTATTACCGTCGATTTGTCCAGGGGTTTTCATCTATTGCAGCACCTATGACCAGACTGACCCAGAAGGGTGCTCCATTCAAGTGGACGGAAGAGTGCGAGGAGAGCTTTCAGAAGCTCAAGAAAGCTCTGACTACAACCCCAGTTTTGATATTGCCTGCCAGTTCGGGGTCTTATACTGTCTATTATGATGCCTCGAGAGTTGGCCTTGGAGCGGTATTGATGCAGGATGGTAGGGTGATTGCCTACGCGTCCAGACAGTTGAAGTTACAAGAGAAGAATTATCCTGTCCATGATCTTGGGTTAGCTGCTATTGTTCACGCCTTGAAGATCTGCCGTCATTATTTGTACGGTGTGCCTTGTGAGATTTATACTGATCACCAGAGTTTGTAGCATCTGTTCAAGCAGAAGGACCTTAATTTGCGTCAGAGGAGATGGCTAGAGCTGCTGAAGGATTATGATATCACTATCTTGTATCACCCGGGCAAGGCCAATGTGGTGGCCGATGCTTTGAGCCGCCGGGCAGAGAGTTTGGGAAGTTTGGCTTATTTACCAGTAGCAGAGAGGCACATGGCGATGGATGTTCAGGCCTTAGCCAGCTAGTTTGTGAGGTTGGACCTTTCAGAGCCTAGTCAGGTTCTAGCTTGCGTGGTCTCTCGGTCATCCTTGTTTGATCGTATCCGGGAGCGTCAGTTTGATGACCCTTATTTCCTTGTCCTCAAGGACAAAGTGTTTCACGGCGATGCTCGAGATGTGACTATTGGTGATGATGTGGTATTGAGGATGGAGGGCCGAGTTTGTGTACCCAATGTTGATGGGCTTCGGGAGTTGATTCTAGAAGAGGCCCATAGTTCGCGGTATTACATTCATCCGGGTGTCGCGAAGATGTATCAGGATTTGAGGCAGCACTACTGGTGGAGGCGGATGAAGAAAGATATAGTTGGATTTGTAGCTCGGTGCCTTAATTATCAGCAGGTAAAGTATGAGCACCAGAGATCGGGTGGACTGCTTCAACAGATAGAGATTCCAGAGTGGAAGTGGGAGCGGATCACCATGGACTTCGTATCTAGGCTCCCACGGACTTTGAGGAAGTTCGATGCCATTTGGGTTATTATGGATCGACTGACCAAGTCCGCACATATCATTCCTGTGTGTATTACCTATTCCTCGGAACGGTTGGCGGAGATTTATTTTCGGGAGATTGTCCGTCTGCATGGTATTCCAGTTTCCATCATTTCGGACAGAGGTACTCAGTTCACATTGCGATTCTGGAGAGTCATACAGCATGAGTTAGGTACTCGGGTGGAGTTGAGCATAACATTTCACCCTCAGACGGAAGGACAGTTCGAACGCACTATTCAGATTCTTGAGGATATGCTCCGTGCGTGTGTAATTGAGTTTGGAGGGTCTTGGGATCAGTTCTTTCCATTGGCGGTGTTTGCCTACAACAACAGCTATCAGTCCAGCATTCAAATGGCACCGTATGAGGCTTTATATGGTAGGCGGTGTAGATCTCCGGTGGGTTGGTTTGAGCCGGGTGTGGCTAGATTATTGGGCACAGACTTGGTGCAGGGTGTCTTGGAGAAGGTTAAGGTGATTCAGAATAGACTCCGTACAGCCCAGTCCAGACAGAAGAGTTATGCGGACTGGAAGGTTCGTGATGTTTCCTACATGGTTGGAGAGCGGGTTCTACTTCGGGTTTCGCCTATGAAGGGCGTTATGAGATTTGGGAAGAAAGGGAAGCTGAGTCCGAGGTTTATTGGCCATTTTGAGATTTTCTGGCGTGTTGGGGCGGTTGCTTACGAGCTTGCCTTACCTCCCAGCTTGGCAGGAGTTCATCCGGTATTTCATGTCTCGATGCTCCGGAGGTATCACGGTGATCTGTCGCACGTGTTGGATTTCAGTTCAGTCCAGCTGACAAGGATCTATCTTATGTTGAAAAGCCAGTGGCAATATTAGACAGGCAGGTTAGAAAGCTGAGGTCAGAGAACATTGCATCAGTGAAAGTTCAGTGGCGGGGTCAGTCGGTCGAGGAGGTGACCTGGGATATCGAGCAGGATATGCGCAGCCGTTACCCTCATCTTTTCACTACTTCAGGTATGTCTCTATGCTCGTTCGAGGACGAACGAATGTTTAAGTGTGGGAGGATGTAACGACCCGGCCAGTTGTTTTTAGAATTTACGCCCCAATCCCCTATTAACTACTTTCCCCGTATTTATTTATGCTATTTTGAATTGCCGGGATGTTCGGTTTTGAGTTTTGGAGAGTTTTGGGACACTTAGTCCCTAAATGAGAGCTTAAGTGTTGAAAAATTGACCGTAGTCGGGACAGTGTTAAGACGTCCTCGGAATGGAATTCTGATGGTTCCATTAGCTCCGTTGGGTGATTTCGGGCTTAGGGGCGTGATCAAATTGTCTTTTGGAGGTCCGTAGCTAATTTAGGCTTGAAATGCCGAAAGATGGATTTTTGAAGTTTCCGGTTCGATAGTGAGATTTTGATCCGAGGGTCGGAATTGAATTTCGGAAGTTGGAGTAGCTCCGTAATGTTGAATGTGATGTGTGTGCAAAATTTCAGGTCATTCGGACGAGGTTTGGTAGACTTTTTGATCGAAAGCGTAAATTTTGATTTTTGAAGTTCTTAGGCTTGAATTCGATGTTAAATTGGTGCTTCGATGATGTTTTAAGAGTTTCAAGGATTGGTATAAGTTTGGGCAGCGGTATTAGGCTTGTTTGTGTTTTTGGTTGAGGTCCCGGGGGCCTCGGGATGATTTCAGATGGTTGACGGAAGGATTTTGGAGTTTGGAGTTGCAGCTTAGCTGCTGGTACCTGTCATAACCGCACCTGCGGTTTGGGTCCCGCAGGTGCGGAGCCGCAGAAGCGGCATTTCAACCGCAGAAGCAGAATTGGGGAGGTCCAGCAGGAGCCGCAGGTGCGAGAAGGGTATCGCACCTGCGATACCTCAGGTGCGGAAGGACAATCGCAGGAGCGGAAAAATGGGACTTATGAGAAGTCGCAGATGCGACCTTGGCTTCGCAGAAGCGGGACCATAGGTGCGGTCCCAGTGCCGCAGATGCGGTTTAACTGGGCAGAAAAGGGGCAGAATCGAGGGTTTTGTTCAAAACTTGGAAAAATCATTTTGGAGCTCGGGATAGGGCGATTTTGTGAGGTTTTTGAAGAGAAGATCATTGGATAATGATTCCTTGTTCCTTTTTAGTGATATTCCATTAATCTTACTTAGTTTTGTCATTTAAATTCGGATTTGAAGATGAAAATTGAGAAAAATGGGAAGAAAGTTCTTAGACCTAGAATTCCAATTTTGATGATTTTGGTATGCATGAACTCGCGAGGGTATGAGGATTCTGAAAATATAAATTTTACCCGATTCTGAGACGTGGGCCCGAGGGGCGTTTTAATCATTTCACCTAATTTCGCGTATTAGCTTAGAATTTATTTGTCGAATTAGTTACTTGAAGTGTTATTTACATTATGCAATTGAATTGAATAGATTTGGGCCATTCGGAGTTGAATACTCGTGGCAAAAACCTGGTTTCGAGTTGATCTTGAGCTGGTTCGAGGTAAGTGGATTTCCTAACCTTGTGTGGGGGACCTTCCCCTTAGGAAATTGGTATATTTTTTAATTGAAATTCCTTGTACGTAAGGTGACGAGTGCGTACTTGTGCTAATTATTGAAAAATTCGGTTTCCATTGAGTACTTAAAATTTTGCTTTTCCTTTCCTGTTTACACTACCTGCAAGTTAAGCCTGTTGTTAGCTTAGGGAAGCATGCCTATTTGATTTAACTGCTTATTTGTTCTACTGTCCTACTTGAATTATGTGCAGCATGCTAGGTTAGGAATACATGCTTTACCTTGGTGTGAAATTGATTGAATTGAGTTTCTTGTTGCTGCTGTGTATTTACTTTGCGACTACGGGACGGTATCCCGGGAGCTCCCCTGTATGTTTACTTTGGGACTACGGATTTGTATTCCGAGAGATCCCCCTGCACTTTTATATTGGAACTACGGGATTGCACTCTGCAGATTCCCCAGTACTGAGTATTTATATTTAGGACTACGGATGTGGTATTCCGGTAGATCCCTGCGCATTTATGAGTTGGACTACGGGACTGCACCCGGGAGATCCACTAGATATTTATATTGGGAACTACAGGACGGTATCTTTGGAGATCCTTCGGCTGTTACCTCTGCGTTGAACTGTATTTGTTTACCGTGATTACTTGTTTCTGTTTCAGTTGTCGTTATCCTTTATATCCTGTGTTACTCTTACTGCTGTACTCATTTATACTGCTTTTTTCTACACTGTCGGACTTTATATTTTATTTAATCTCAGTAGGGCCCTGACATTCCTCGTCACTACTTGACCGAGGTTAGGCTTGGCACTTAATGAGTACAGCTGTGGTGTACTCATGCCCTTCCTGCGCATGTTTTTCGTGTGCAGATCCAAGTACTTCTACTCAGACTTACCATCCTTTAGGCGAGGCGATCTTTCGGAGACTTCGAGGTATATCTGTCACGTCCGCAGACTGAGGAGTCTCCCTCCACTCTCTCTTGTAGTTACAGCCCTTCTGTATTTACTTTGTTTTAGACATTCTGGAGTTAGAGCACTATGTATTACTCTTAGCTTGTGATTTCATGAGATTCTGGGTTTTGGGAAAAGTATTAGTATTCGAAAGTTGATATGGTGTATGCCGAGTGGCACTATTTAACACTGTTTTATTCACTATTTTTGGTTTTACTTGTTTTTCTTCCGCAAATTGGTTTATTTTTCGCATTATTAGGCTTACCTAGTTGTAGGGACTAGGTGTCGTCACGATGGTTCACGGAGGGCGAACCGGGGTCGTGACAGTCAACCTTTTACAAAGTTCTCTTATCAAAAAGTGAAGCTCCCCCCCTTTGTTCTTTATCTCTTCATATTAATAAGAGATATCCCTAAGAAACCCTAAAAAGTACAACACAAAGAATATCCAATGGAATATTCCTTATGTCTATTACTAAACATATCCTACTGTTGCTTTCTTGCCCCTTTTACTTGACCTCGGCAATAATCCTTCTTAAGACGACTCCTCGCCATTGTGTCGTGGTCGGCTTTGTCTTCGACCATGTTTATTGCAGTTGTCAAGCCGTCCAAATTTAGACCAATACAAAATGCATTTTCAAACACAATTCAATTTTCAAAAACTATTTTTCAACACAGCTTCAATTTTTTTTTTTAAGTTTCAATCAAATTTATGCCAAACACTAGCTTGCGTTTTGTAGAAAATATTTTTTTACAAAATTTAAAACAAATGCCACCAATCGATTTGGAAAAGTAGAGATTTCCCAAATGTGGTATGCATGGGAATAATAAAGAGAAAGAAGGGCAATAAATTAAGTCATGAACTTATATGGAAAGTAAATGCAACTAAACCAAAAGGTAGGAACTTTTGTGATGCAACTTTTTGCAATAAATACTTGTGAGTTGTGAGAAGGGGTTAGATAGAGAGGCAAGAAATGAATATATGGGTGAGACAATTGGATAAGGCAAGGTGGGGTTCTCATAGGTGAGTTAGGGGGGATTGAGAGAAATAAGAAGAATAATAAATGAGAAAATGTGTTGTTGTCTTTCCTTTTTAGTTTCTCGCGTGGTGTTCGGTATTCAATTTAAGCATAATTAATATAAATTCGTGCTGACAAATTTCACATTGAATGGTAAAAATGCTCAAACAAAAATAATTTTATTCTTAAGATTTGAACTTGAAATCACTAGTTAAAAAGGGGGAGTACTTAGAGGTCGCTTGGTACGCCGACTAAATTATCCCGGGATTATAATCCTGGGATTATAATTTCTAGAGTAATTTATTCTACTTGAGTGGTGGGATAAAATAATACTAAGTTTGATGGAATAAGGTGGAATAAGATGGGATATCCAGAATTAAGTCTGGGACTAAGTTTATACCATGTCTGGTTTAACGTATAGATTTATCCCGGGATAACTCTATACCGTCAACCCAACATGGTATAAATTTTGAGCATAATTAACTTGAATTAGTGCTGACAAGTTTTACTAAAAAAAAAAAAAAAAAAAAAAAAATTGAACTCCAAATCATTAATTAAAAATGAAGAAGTACTTACTGTTTCACTATAATTTCTTTTGATAAGAAAAGGTAGTGTGTAATGGGAAGAGAGAGGCTAATAAAGGTAGCCGTTTTGGTACGCCTTTCTGCCAAATATTCTCTACCTCTTTTAACCTGCTCTTCTTGTCTTCTGTTCTCATTCATATTCTATGCTTGTGATCCTCTTTATTATTAATTCTTTACATCTCTTTCGTGATCATACTTTTCAATCTATTACAAAAATAATGAACCTTTTTTATGTTTAGAAAATTTTAAATCTTAAGCTTTTCATTTGCATATGATTTTATACGCATACGAACATCATGATATTTAAGATGACAGTTTCTGAATTTTAAATTTTATGTCCATTCAAATATGATCACCAATGAAACAAAAGAAGATATGTTTCTTTTTGGTCCTGCAATATTTTCTCTCTCCGTAATGGCTTTACCTTCTTCTTTTTTTCATTTAGATTATGATATTTTTCTTACAAGAAAGACATTTACAAGCAAAAGAGTTTAGTGTATATATAGAGAGAGAGACAAACAAAACTTTGGGAGACAGAAGTATATTTATCACATTGTCTATCTAGTCCATCAGTTTGTGTCAACTTTGCAAGATGGTTTATTAAATATGTTATCAATGTGAACAAGAAATATGTCACAATGTTCTGAAACTCAAATTTGTTCTATTATTATCATTATATCTAGGCAGAACAGTCTAAATGACACCTATGCTTGTGCCACTTTGTCATTTCGGTCCCAAAATTAACAATTTGCCAATTGAACACTTACACTCCTTCAAACTGTGTATAATAAGCGCTTATGACAGGAGGTTGTCAGTGCGTGTAATACAATCTCCTCCACATTGGCTGCCACGTCAAAAAATAACAATATGTAGATGCCATGTCACATGGTAGATTAAAAATAATTAAAATCAAAAATAAAAATAAATATAAAATTCAAACATAAAAATCATCTATTCCGATCGATGATTTTCCCGTTTCCACTTATCCTTACCCCATTGTCTTCTTATTTTATGTTTCTACTATCATATGGGTTGTAGATCCGGAACTTTGACCGGAATTTTTGCCAACAGTGACTCTTATATTGTATTGTACCTCGTCGGTTGGGAGGTCGGTCACTTCACAACAAGTGGTGGAGAGGCCAACATCGGCGAGAGTTAAGGTTTTGGAACTGGAGGCGACGGAGGAGGCCTTGAGTTTTTTTAGGGTTTGGAGGATGACAGAATCGGATTTTAGCTTGGATTTGAAAGGGAGGGCGACGAAATCGGAGTCGGAGTCGTGAGCTGCTCGCCGGGTTTCTTCTTGTCCGCCATTGATGACAGAGATTACGGCGGCGTTAGTGGATAAGTGGAGTTGAAAGAAGCGGGAAAGATGTAGGTCTTTTCTGGCTCATAAACAGGTCTTACCCCGGTGCAAACAATGATTTGCATTTGTATTTGTAGGCGGTAATTAAATCAGAAAAACAAGAATCTTTTGTTTTTTGCTTGGGGAAGAAGAAGAAGCGTATAGGGAAAACAAGAAAACAAAAAAGGGAGGGGTGGGGGGAAGAAGCTAACAGGAAAAAGATTAATGGGGTGGGGTGCGGGGAATTTTGTTTTTTGCTTTTTGCTTTCTACATATTTTATTTTATTTTTCATTCTTATTTCTTGTTCAAAATGTCATATTCACGCTCGTTGTCCGCATGAACTACATTTGTATTGTCAAGCTCAACCAATTTGTTGCCACGCGTGCTTGGTCAACGTTTAGAGGAGTTTAAAATATAGGTTTTGATCAAGTTAAAGTGTCTGGATGAAACTTTGTAGATTATAGGGACCAGGATGACAAACTGAAACAAGTACAAGTGTCTAATAGAGTATTCTGTCTTATATCTATATATGGATAGAGTTGGATTCTAAATTTAAATGTAATGGTTTTAACTTTTAAGAATTTTAGCATTAAACTCATCGTAATGTGTTCGATCAAACCTACTATTTCCTGCGATTTAAGTTTACTTTTACACATAAATTCATGCTTCCCATCAAAAGTATGAATCCAGTATTGCAACACTGCATCCGCCTCTGCCTACGACTACATGTTGTCATTACATACCATACAAATTGCTATTACTAAGAGAAAAAAAAAATACAAAAATCCCTATTTACGATATGAGCATGAGACAAACTTGTCCTATACTAGAACCATTTATGCGTGCTCAAAACAAATACGCCATTTATATCAATTTATGTTGTATAGTTTAATTGGACACAAAATTTAAGAAAACAAAGAAAAATTATTAAATTTGTAATTTTGAATATGTCATTTCTGTGACTATATTGTTATGTCATTAAGAATAAAAAAATGCTTAAAATTAAATTATTTTTAAATATTAAACACTATTAATCTTTTTGAAATGGATTGGTAGAAGATAATGTCACATAAAATAAAAGGAGGGTGTAGCTAAGTTCGCTTTCCAAAAATTTGTGGACTTTACGTTTTGTTATTACTCTATCTTCTCATGACATTAAAATAAAAGTTTAAATAATTACTCAGTGTTTTGTCACATATTTCTTTCTCGTCATAATAACTTGATAAGATGTGACTTTGACCCTTTAACTTTCTAAGATTTGCAGTATACCCCTTAGCCTATTAATATATTACTGATACGAATACTATTAAAGTCATTATTTTCAGAGACGGAGCTAAAATTTGAAACTTATGGGTTGAGGATTAAAATCATTTTAAGTTACTGAGTTCTAAATTAATAATTTGTACATATTTATTAAATTTCTTAATACAAATACAGGGTTTGAACAAAAGCTACTGGGTTCGGCCGAACCCGCCATCAATATCGTGGCTCCGCCCCTGATTATTTCTATTATTGTTTAAATGACAATTATGAATTGATTAATAGGTTCATTATACATCACAACACACGCAACTATAGAATCCTTTTACAAAATATTGACGAAAGAGACAAATTTGTCCTTTATTGACTAGAATTATTTTATGATAATCAAATATATTATAAATAGAATTTTATTCATGGTGAATGTCTATATTTAGGGAGATTCTAGGGTTTATTACTTGGTGGCTAAGTCACTCTTTCCCTATAAATAGAGGGTTCTATTCCATTGTAATTCATCCCAAATCAATAAGAATTCTCTCTCTCTACTTTTCTCTGCAATCCTCTTGTTCTTTTATTATTGTTTCATAACACGTTATCAGCACGAGACTCTAACCAATTGAGTAGAAGCTTTGTGATTGAGCATAATGATTGTTAATTGTTCCATGAACTTCCTTCATGATTAAATTCTGAATTTAAGGTATGTATTTTACCGTATTTTTCTCTTTTATTCTATAATTTGATTTTATATACAAGCAAAGAAAATAAATTTTGATTATAACTCTAATGGAGTTAGTAAGAAATTATAACCACCTGAAGTGGTAAAATTCTATGCCTTGCCATGATCAAATTCATGTATGATTGTGGGCAAAGAAGTGGAAACCCGTCCCATTGAATTTGCTTCATTCTCATTCCCTTAAGAGCATGTAGTAGCAATATGTAATAAGTCTAAAAGAAGACAAAATTATTATCGTGAAGGTATCAATGAATGTGGACGCGGCAATAGACGAAATTATAATCGTCATCATTTGTGGTAATGAGAATAATAAGGACTCTCAAAATAATCCTTCACTCTGTGAAAGTAATATTGGTCATCGATTTGACATGAGATTTTATAAAGCACATACAGATGACTATGGTCAATTCATGATGTGAATGTGACAATATCTGATTTATGAATACATATTCATTCTTGAAAGAATATGAACGTGCTAGTGGTAGTGAATATACCACACTCACCTCTAGAAGGAGGTTTGAGATGATATAAGAAATCAATGTCATTATTACGGCATGAATGGTCATTGGTCACGTACCTATTGTACGCCAAAATATTTTGGTAATGTGATTATTAAAGAATAACAGTAATGCAAGAAACAGATCTTGCATATAATTTTGACCATGACTATAATGGTATAACTTTCTCTTTAAAAGAGATATTCACCATATGATGTTGATGAATATGTGGTAGTACAAAATTAATTGAGAGCTCTGGAAGAGTCAATTATTATTATTTTGGAGGAATTAAAT
Organism: Nicotiana attenuata; assembly: GCF_001879085.1. NCBI lineage: Eukaryota > Viridiplantae > Streptophyta > Magnoliopsida > Solanales > Solanaceae > Nicotiana > Nicotiana attenuata. Next base: position 164,590 of record NW_017672672.1, read on the forward strand.
TGATTATCAATAAGGTATTGTGTTGTAGTAAGTCTCAAAGAAACTTATTCAGTTTCCAAAGTATACGCGAAAGCGGTTGATTATATTGAGACTATAAATAAAAGAAAGATTTAATATCTTCTATTACTACAACTTTTAGCGGGATAATATGTATGTGAAAAGCTACCCGTTTTATTCTCCAATTTGTACTACATAAACAAAAGAATACCACAATGAAGTGGATATTTATTGATATAAAAACCCATATCATGATAAACTTGGAGTTTATTGATAATTGCACACGTCATGGTGTAAATCTGAAGTTTATCAATATTGATAATTTATTCAGTTGGCATAATTGGTTTACCCATATCAATTTAAGTACGATGTGCAAAAATAAAAGAGAATTCACATGGGTAAATATTAAAGAACTAGAAAGTTCTTTACGAATTCTCTTATGTTATTTGTTCTCATTAATTAATAGACCAACTAAAAGTGGGAATGAATCCCATGAATGCTGGAAATATCAAAGGTGAATATTGGCCCATTCACCTGCCATGTATACCACATAAGATGCATTTATGAGATGGATGCATGTGCAATTATTATTTACCCGCAACCTGGTGTTTGCGAGGTAACTTGCTCAGTAATTTAAGAGCATAGTTTCCAGATTTTTTATTCAAGATAGTTCATCTTGATAAGTTGGTTTACATCACAGTTGGTTTAGAAAAATAATTTATTGAGTGCCTCCACTTAATAGCTAAACAATTGCTTATGAGAACAAAATTCTGTATATCAGTTTGATATACGTTATACGAAAGTATATTATTTTCTCCCCTCACAAGTGGTTCAGGGTCAGGAACGAAATAATTTCATCTTATTATTATTGATGTGCGGTGTATATTTTGATAACACCATAACGCACAAAGGTGGATTCTCAAAGTTGAGGAAACAAGTTAGTTTTTCTAACATGAGGGGGAGACATGATAAACAGTTGAGAATAAGTTACATGGAATGAATTATTATTTATACATCTCGATCCTCGAATAAGATAATATGAACTTGAAGTTCATAAAAAGATAATTCATTTGCAATATATTGCAAAGCATGTCAGACGCATTTGCTGATCCAAAGAAAGTAACTATATCTCATTGCAAATGCTCCTATTAAGTCCTAGAAGGACAAAGTCTATGATACGCTTGAAGCGTATAGACAAATCGATTTCAAATAAACTTCTTGATAAAGAAGATGACCAAATGATCTAAATGATCATAACAAAAGGAGGCAAGTGATCTAGAAGATCACATGACATAACACTTCATAAAATCTCAAGAGAGATTCAGGTACCTGAAAATATGAATGAAGAGATCTCTATGTTATGTCTTTATGAAAAAGTATTGAAACTGATGTAAAATGTTTGTCGACGACATCTATGATAGCGCTAAATATATATATGAGGATCTTAAGTCCGAAGAAACAATTCGAATAGAATTGGTTTCATATGAAAGACATGTAGTTTTGAACATGTAGTTCAAACACTTGAAAGTATAAAGTCAATGATATGTGCAATCAGTTTTCGGTATCTTATTTGTCTAGCATGACATGAAAACTTGATATGCATCTAAAATCTATTATATGACTTACCTTATATGACAATCCTTGAAAGATTTAAATCGCTTAAAGCATATACAATTTTTGGTCCTGCAGTACAATATCCTCAGTGCAATTTGTGCACAAATGTATCTTGCTATAGCTATAAGCATGATAATGTGATAGCGAAGATTCTCAAGGTGCAACATATTCATTGGAGTTAATATGGCGGATTTATTCACCAAATCTTTGCCGACGTCAACCTTCAAGAAGCTAGTGCACAAGATTGGGATGCGAAGGCTCAAGGATGTGAATTGATGCTCTCATCAGGGGAGTTAATACGCGTTGTACTCTTTTTTTCCTTACAAGGTTTTGTCCCACTGGGTTTTCCTTGCAAGGTTTTTAACGAGGCAACCAAAAGGCGTATTATTAGATATGTGTACTCTTTTTCCTTTTCTAGATTTTTTTCCCATTGGGTTTTATTTTAGTTAAGGTTTTAACGAGGCACATTATCTGTTGAATAGACATTCAAGGGGGAGTATTATAAATAGAATTTTATTCATGGTGAATGTCTATATTTAGGGAGATTAGGGTTTATTACTTGGTGGCTAAGTCACTCTTTCCCTATAAATAGAGGGTTCTATTCTATTGTAATTCATCCCAAATCAATAAAAATTCTCTCTCTACTTTTCTCTGCAATCCTCTTGTTCTTTTATTATTGTTTCATAACAAAATAGTAATTTCTAAGGGTATCTTTCCATAGATTTGTTGACTTTTTGTTCTATTGTATTACTCTATCCTCTCTTGATACGAATGAAAAGGCCCTAGAAGTTTAAATAAAATAACTCGGATTTTTGTCGCATATTGAGTTGATTTTCCATTTGAAAGAAAGTATTTCATACACTTCTCATATATTATTTAGGTTCATCTTTGAAGTTAATTATGTGATTTTCTTTTAAAAAAAAACTTTTACAATGTGATTTTGACCCTTTAACTTTCTAAGATTTTGGTAGTATACCCTTTTGCCTATGTATCTCATCCGTCCTTTAATAAGAAAATATGGAAATCTATATAATTTATAGGCGCCCCTCTAAAATAAAAGCCGAAAAATATATATTTTTATATATTAATATTTAATATACAAAAAAATAATATACTTTATGCATAATTACTGTATATTTTTTGTATATTGGACCAGCGATTATAATTATTTTCAGCCGACCGATCAAATATGTTAAAAGCCGAATAAAATAGATAACTAATTTACCAGGAAAATTCAGTGGCGGATCTACATAGATCATTATGGGTGCTCAATCACCCATTGTCTTTGACTAGATCTGGTAGATTTTGTAACGACCTGACTGTTCGTTTTGAGCAATTGCGTCCGGTTCGGCAGTTTGAGGTCACGAGCAGCTTCATATTATGTGTATCGACTTGCGTGCATGGTTGGATTCTGTTTCCCGATGAATCGGAGTCGAATTGGAAGAAGGAATCTAGTTTTGGAAGCTTAAGCGGTGAGAATTTGACCGGAATATGACTTTTTTTGTAAACGGCTCCGGAATGAGTTTTGGATGATGTCAGTAGCTTCGTATGGTGATTTTGGACTTAGGCATGCGTTCGAATTTGGATTTGGAGGCTCGTAGGGTGATTTGAGGCATTTCGGCGAAAGTTGGAAAAGTTGAAGTTTGGAAAATGGAGAGGTTTGACCCATAGTTGACTTTTGTGTTATCAAGGTCGGAATGCAATTCAGAAAGTTGGAACAGCTCCGTTATGTTATTTGGGACTTGCCTGCAAAATTTGGTATCGTTTGGAGTTGATTTGATATGGTTCGGACGCTTGGTTGCAATTCTAGAAGTTCTTGAAATTCATAGTGATTTTCATACGCTTTGGCATACGATTCGTGGCTCTAGAGGTTATTTTGATGTTCCGATCGCGCTAGCCAGTTTGTGTTATGTATTTAGACTTGTGTGGGCGCTTGGTTTGGAGCCCCGAGGGCTCGGGTGAGTTTCTGAGTGGTTTCGGAATAGCTCTCATGAATTTTGATTTTTCTAGTTCTGGTTTCTTCGCATTTGCGATGTTCTGGTCGCAAATGTGGCCATCGCATTTGTGAATAACCATCACATTTGTGATGCCTGGGCGGCTGGGCATTTATAGCATTTGCGATGAGGCTGCCGCATTTGCGAAAGCCGACCTTCGCATTTGCGAAGTTTCTGTTGCAAATGCGACCTTAACAGGATTCTTCAGGCTTTGCATTTGCGAAGATTTCTTTGCTTTTGCGAGTTCGCATTTGTGAACCCAGCGTCACGAATGCTGTAATGACCCGACCGGTCATTTTACTTTTTAGAATTCCGTTCCCCTAAATAAAACTTCCCGCGCTTGCTTTAGCTAATTTACGACTTGCGGGGGTGGTTGGTTCGGGATTTGGAAGGGTTTGGGTTGATATAAGCCCACTTGATTCCTTATGATTTTCTTAAAAGGCCAAGTTTTACTTTGGTCAACATTTCTAGCAAACGGACCCGGATCTGTGTTTTGACGGTCCCGGAGGGTCGGTAGAAAAATATGGGACCTGGACGTATGCCCGTAATCGAATTACGAGGTCGCTAGACCGAGAAATGAATTTTTATTAGAAATTGTTAAAACTGAAATTTCAAGGATTTAAAGAAACTAAATAATAATTGATCACATTGGTATCGGGCTCGTATGTTGGTTCCGGAGCCCAGAACAGGTCCAATATAACATTTAAGGCCTTCCCTCAAAATTTGGTGTCAATCCGAGTAGTCTCTGTACGTTTCGGCTCGTTGGAAGTGAATTAAGAACTTGAAGTTCATAAGTTTGATTTTCAATTGGTTTTAGGGGGTGATTCTTAGATTTAGCGTTGTTTCGGTGATCTGAAGGTTCGAGCAAGTCCGTTTCATGATTTCAGACTTGTTGGTACGCTCGGGCGCGACCCGGGAGCCCCGAGCGTCAATCGGAAGAGGCTCGAGTGAAGTTGGAAAAAATTGAAAAGTGCTGAAGCTTCAGTTGCTGTCATAACCGCACCTGCGGTTGGTCAGCCGCAGGTGCGGTCAACCCATCGCAGATGCGGCCCAGGGCTGGCCAGGCCAAACCGCAGAAGCGGCTCTTCAGCCGCAGAAGCGGCTTCGCAGAAGCAGCTTCAAGACCGCAGAAGCGGTCCCCGCCCGCTTGGCCAATTCCGCAGATGCGGTCCCCTGACCGCAGATGCGGAAATCGCTGAAGCAGTGAGCTTCATTTAATACGGGCTCCAGCCATTTTCAACCATTTGACACTCGTGTATAGAGAGATTTTGGAGCTCTTGAGGGGGGATTTCCACATTGCATCTTGATGTTTTAGACGTTAATACCACACAAGAGGGGGGTGATTTGTGTGGTACCTAATTTTCGCACTAGAAGAACCTGGTTCTTCTAGGTGTTCTAACTTCTACTGTTTGCGGAATTAAAATACAGAAATAAAGAACTCAGAGTTTTTTACGTGGAATACACCTGGCTCAAAAGGTGAAAAAACCACGACCTACTACTCAGTAGGATTTTCCCAAACTTCCACTAAACTTTAGTGAGTCAAAAACAGCATTTACAAAACTCTTTGTAAACCTAAGGATTAACCCTAATCCCAGTGTAGCACACAGCCTCAACTGTTGCGACACTTTCAAGTTAACTCTAACTTGAATACTCAATGCACCTAATACAATTGCTTCTAAGAAAGCTGGTAAGGTACAATGTTAAAACACCTACTACAATTGAACTAGAAATAAAGAAAGACATAATGGAATTGGTTCTTCACACTTAGTTCTTGTAGCTTCAGATTTGCACACCTGTATCACACACAAATTGCTTGCAACAATCGCCTAGCTCTTTTGCTCTCAATTTGGTTTAACTTCAGCTTATGTGCAATCACCTATAAAAGAGAACAATCGTTATATTTATAGAGTTAGTAATCAGAGTTTGATAAGAACTCAAATTGTGGATCCTTTGACAATTCGAGTCCAAGAACAACTCTAACTCCTAATCCATATTCTTGATCCGGATGTAATTCTCTTTTCATAAGGAGACTTCAGCTCCTTATCCTATATGCAATCTTTTCGATCAGTTCAGAAGATATTTATCAAGATATTGCTGCTTGATCTCAAGGACTTATCTTCTTCACGTGCATCTCATGTGTATGGGCCATAACAACCGTGTCTCCTTAGATGAACCTGGTCCTTTACTGAGTTCGTTTGTCATTCATCAAAACTTCAACTGATCTTGGGCCAACAAATTCCCCCTTGTTGATGATGACAAACTCTGTGCTTTTACTGATTATAGAACCTGTGGAACTCAGCTAAAATATCATCACTTACTTATCATTAAGGGCCAGATTTAATTAGGTCATAAACATCTGTAGACATGTGATTTTTGACCCTCCAATATTTAATGTAGGCCTAATATAGCTATTTCAACTATTTTTGACTTCTTTACTTTATTTTATTACCAGAAATGAAAATTACAAAAAATATTTTAGTTTATGTATTTGTCATAAATTTGAAAAAAAATGCAAAAAAATAGTACCCTATTTTTATCTTTATATAATTTCGAAAATACAAAAATAGTTTCATGTTTAGTTTAATTAATTAGGATTAGTTTTGACATGGTGTAGTATTTCTATCTTATTTTAAAAGGCATTAGTCTAGGGACCTTTCTAGACTCTTCTTTAAGACAAAAATAAACAAAAAGACCTAAGGACTTAACACAAAAAACCTAGGAACTAATTGGCAAAATACACAAAATATAACCCTAATCCCTACCCCTATATAATAGTACCTACACCTAAAATAAACCTACACCCTATACAATGAAAAAAGGCCTAAAAATCTGCAGAGAGATCAGCCGCAATTCTCGCTGAATACAGACCCACCCCCCTCCTCCTATCATCGTCTTCTTCGCATCACCCAACCAAACCTGGACCCCCGATTTCCTACGTAAAACCAGCCACCACAGTCCGCCGGAAATCTTCATCTCACACCAGCGAGCCGTTCAACACTCACACAAAGAGCCTCACCATCACGCCCCTAACCAGCGATCACCTCGACGCAGTCCGTCGAGCTCGCCAGAAAACGAATCAATAAACACAGCTGCCAACTCCACTGCTTGCATTCCTCCATCACCAAAATGAAGTCTAAAAAATGGCTTCAAACAGTCCCTAACCATCCCTAAAACCACCGTAGCTTCAGCCATAAAACCACTCCGAAACAGCCACTCTTGCTATGTCAAAATAGAGGTTACCGGCGAGTCGGGTTCCTTGTTTGAAGTCGACGTTCGAGTCTTTTGATGTTCGAAAGTCCCGGTCGGGATTTTGTTGCCGTTTGAATTGTAGTCGCTGGCTCAACTTTTGGTTGTGGCATTTATCTGGTTAGTTCCATGCTCTATTGTCATGTTGTGAATATTTTATGGCCAAACTATAATAGTGATTGTCTGGTTTTGTTCTCTGGCCGAGTTGATTTATTTCACTGATATTGAGGTCATGGAAATTTAGTACATTTTCTTTTCTTTTCTTTTTTTTTCTTTTGTTAATCAAAATTTAAAGTGACAAGATTATGTGGCTAGTTAAATAGAGTTAGAAAAGTCTGTTAAATGTTTAGATATATTCTGTAGTACCATAATATGCTTTATTCACGGGCCTTGTGTAGTTATCAATCAACGTCTTATTTGTTATACTAGAGGTGAAACATTAGTTTAATGTGCAAATAAAATTACATAGTATAGATGTCTCTCTTAATAAGTATTAATAATGGCCGAATCATGCTATTTCATCCACAAAAATGATTTTCCATAATCTTGGCCTTACAATAATTTCAACAGTAGTTTAAGAAATAATCATGAACATCCGTAGTTTGTTTTAATTGAGTAAACCCTTTTGGAATAATTTGATGTGCGCCATGCCAAACAAAAGTGACTATTGCATGGCCCTCGCTTTATTTAATCTTGAATTGATCCTTAGATTCCGAGGCGTGCCATTTAGCAAATTCCATGGCCCTCGCAAAGTGCAAACGCATAGTTGCTTTAGGCGCATGTTTAATAATATTACCTTCTTAAACTCGGGTGCGCATTTATGTGACCCAAATCCAAATCTCAACGATGTTAAAATATGTCAAAAACCCGGGTGCATTTATGTGACGTGGTTCGAGACGTGTTTTAATGACGTTGCAATTCTCTTTAAAAAAAATAATAATAAAAGCGGTTTAAAAGTTAAAATTTGCACATAGGCTCATAATTATTTAAAATCAGATAATTAAGCCAGATATGATAGTTGAGCGACCGTGCTAGAACCACGGAACCCGGGAATGCCTAACACCTTCTCCCGAGTTAACAGAATTCCTTACCCGGATTTCTGGTTCAGAGTCATTCTTTTCCTCGATTCGGGATTTCAAACAGGTGACTTGGGACACCATAAATCTCCCAAGTGGCGACTCTGAATCTCTTAATAAATGAATCCCGTTTCGATTGTCCTTTAATTGGAAAAACTCCTTATACGCCCTTCCGGGGGTGTAGTAAGAAAAATAAGGTGTGACAGCTCTGGCGACTCTGCTGGGGATACAAACCCAGAACTTCGGTTCAGGGTTTAAGAATTCGAGCTTAGAATAATTGTTATGTTTGGCTTTATCTGATTTTCCTACATGTTTCCTGCTAAATGTGCTAAATGCTTTACCGCTTTGATATTATCTGAACTGTATATAAACGTTCCGAAACCATTCTCTTCTCACCTCCGGGGATGTGCTCACTAGTGGAGACTCCCTATTCTGTTAGTGTCATACCTTAAAATAAGAAAGAGGCCGGACAAGTTACTAAGCCGGATGGCCTTTTGGTTCCCGGTACGTAGCCCCCTCCTCGACTCGAGTTGTCCGCTCGGGCGCACAGTCTAGAACCTATACCCAGGTTTTGAACCTAGAATAACTTGACCTCATGCCAGATCCCTAGTAGGAACGCTTATTTGCATCACGTGCATATGACTTAGGGGACTCAACACAGGGGTTGGGTCCGTCTAGGACAGGTGTACCCGGAATAATGGACCATCCTGATGCATCCTACTTGTGCATTTATCTGTTTTGGACTCGCATGCTGACCGGCTTTGAATATCTGGGAAAAATTGAAAAACAAAAAGAGAAAAAGAGAAAACAGCAGTGTAGAGAGTTAATTACCTATATTAGAAAAACCAATGTCCAAGTAGAGCCGAAATGCTGCCGGATTTTTGAGAAAAATGAATGAAAAAAAAGAAGAAGAAGAAAAGTATTTTTGTTTGCCAATGGAAAAGAAAAACAAAAAGAGTTTTATTTTCAAATTAGTTTGCTTTCAGAAATAGTGTATTTGCCAACAAAAACAAAAAGAGTTTTGTTTTCAAAAATAGTTAGTTTTATTTGCCCGAACTATGCAGGTTTGATTCTCACCGAATGTGAGATACGTAGGCAACCCTCATCGGGTCCAGCCTCCCCTTTGCAAAAATAGCCAAAAATGCCAAGATTTTTAATGTCGTCATGAATAAGTCGGGTGACGCCATTCATGTCAAAAATAAGCCAAATGTCCCCAAAAGGGCGCCGGAAGGCTGTTTTTACAAGAACAGCCACCCTGAGTCATTTTAAAACGGTTTGCGGGCACAACCTTAAAATCTCCCTTTCGGAAGTGCTGAGAGGCCGTATTTGCAAAACCATGTCTTTGCTTTCTTAAATAAAATTTTTGAAAAATAGCCACTTTTCTTTTAAGTCACAATAAGTCAGCTTTCTTTAAATAGTCACACTTTTCCTTAGAACTCCTTGTCCAGTATGACCCAGATGACATTGAAACCTTCTTAGTCTTGCGCAGGCCCGTGGCGATGCCGAGTGATGCCCCGCGGGCCCCAGGGTTTGAAGCTTTGATGTATTCCTAGTTAATCGAGTCTGTATTTTTGTTTTTGAGTCTGTTTTTGTAACCTCCCTTTTGAGAAAAAGAAAAACAAATAGTCTGGTAGCTTTTGTAATCGCAGTTGTTATTAATGAAAAATTGAGAAAATTTCCCAAAAATTATTTCCTTATTTTTGCATTTAATTTGCAAGAACTACGCTTGGTCTGATTCATGCGGGGTCATGATACGTAGGTAGTCTCCATAGGATTCGACCATAACCAAAAGAAAAAAAAAGGAAAGAAAAGAGAGGAAAAACAACAAAAAGGCAAAAAGAAAAGAAAAGAGCGGAAAAACAAGAAAGAAAAGGAAAAATCGAGAAAGGGAGAGAATAGGAACAAGAGAAGACAAAGGCAAGAGCGAAAAGAAGGAACAAAAAAAAAAAAAAAAGAAAAAAAAAGACAGCATTCTCGAAATCACCTCTTGAAAAAAAAAGGCCCTCGGGTCCAGACCCACAAATGAATAGGAAGCGAGGCGAGGGTCCTTCATTAAAGGGGGGAAAAGAGGGGTGGGGCTTTGTTCCGGGGGGGCCGCCTTGCGCAGCTTTAGAAAGGAGAGAATTTCAGAAAGTGTAATTGGAAATAAGGAAAAGGCCGGGATGACGCATGCGACCGATCAAAAGCATAATAGGAACTGTTAACTGCCTAGGTGCATTCACTCCCCAAATGTGCGGGTACCAATATGTTAAATGCCCTAACGCTAACGTGATGGTTTCATTTTGTCATGTCATTCCAGACAGGTGGTTGGTTTGTGGTTTTTAAAGTAACTCTTCCCTACAACACAAAGGCAAAAGGCAATGGCAGAGAACAACAGAAATGAGTGGGTTGCTACCGGTGCCCGAAAGCAACTGGTTGAACAGGACAACGGGTTGGTAGAAGAGGTAAAGATGTTGAGACAACACGTGGCAGACATGTATCGGGCATGGATGACTGGGAAGGCACCACCCCCGCCACCACCCAGCCTCCTAGACGCTGTCCTTACCCAAACTCTGGACACAACGCCAGGCGATCCTCCACCCTCTCCATACTTACCCGCTTATCACAGGTTTCCCAGCCACCCTAGTAGCTCCATCACTCTTCGTCCAACTATCTTTTCCCAAAAGTGCCCTCCGGTCACATCCACAGTTCTCAACAATGAACACCCGCCCAAAGCTCATAACGCCCAATATTATCCCTCCGAGGTTGCTCACGATGAGGTGTTAAGAATGAGGGAGCTAGTAGAAGAGGGAATCAAGTCAGTCAAGATCATGAGTTGCTCGACACAATTTCTTTTAAAGCACAATATCTTCCCCCTTTTGGCATCATCGAAAAGTTGCATAAATATGTGAATCCCAGAATATTAATCATTACTCATGGCCACTGGGGCAACTGCAAGTGAAAGCATGCTTTAGATAATCAAAAATCAACTTGACAAAAATAACTATTAAGAGCAGAATCATCACAAAACAAGAGAAATGCAAATTGTCATTGATAAGGCATTGCTTCTACAATACAGTCCACAAAAAGAAAGAACAAAAACTACCAACCATGAGCAAAAACAAGAAAAATCCCTAATCTGGGTCACTAGGGGTAACTGAAATGGTTCAGAACTAGGACAAAGATGGCTAAGGCTTAGAAGAACTGGAGGGCTGGGATTGGAGTAGGTTGAGCATTGTTTGTAGCATCCCTTCACTCTTTTTCCTTTTCTTTTGCAAGGTCTGTCTTCAGCCCATTCCTTCCTTCTTCCAGTTCAGCTACTCGAGCCTGAAGCCTAGCAATCTCAGCATCTTTGGTCCCACATTCTTGCATCAAAGTTCTAACTTAGCTATTCACTGGAGTTTTTACAGATGGACCAGGTTCAACAGGGGCAACACTTAGCAGATAATCACAGGCCTGGAGAGTCTTGATTCCAAAGTGCTCCTTACTGGAGGCATTTTCCCACTTCTTCAAAGGAACGTTCAGCCTGTCCAGTACAGTTGTCAAAATGAATCCATAAGGAGTAGCATGAGCCTTTGAACCATTTATGACTCTGTCCAGCAATTTGACTATGAAAGCAGGCCAATTGATTTGTTTACCCCTCACAAGACACTCCATGAGAACCAGGTCCATATAATTTGCAGTGTGCCTCCTCTCTTGTCTAGGCAACAGACATTTGTTCACAAACTCAAAGAGCACTTTATGCTCTGGCTTCATTTCACTCTTTTGAACAAATCGTGCTTTAGGCACCTCTTCAGCATCCTTTGTGTCACAGAAGTTCCTGGTAATTTGGAGTGCTGTGGGCAGATCATCTAGACAAGGCCACCTTTGCCTAGTGTAATCATCATAGCCCTCACTTGGGATGTCTAGAATCCTGCCCAGCTCTGGTGCATCAAACTCCACCTTCACACCTTTCACTATACTGGTTACTCGCCCATTTTCCACAGACCCATTCGCCATAAATTCAATCAACTCTCTTATGGCTAGTCTCCCATCCATCTGAAGGTCCATGTCCTTCCAGCCCTGTGCAGCTAAAGCATCTACCAGCCTAACCATGCCTGGCTCCTCCAGGTCTTTCAGCAGCCTTCCCTTCAATATCTTCCTCCTGCTAAAAATAACAAAGCGATCTTGCTCTTGTTCAGAGTTCTCTTTTTCTTCTTCTCCACTCCACTCCTCATCTTCTTCCTCAGTAATTTTCACTTGTTTTCCCTTTACAGCAGACCTTGTTCTTTCAGCCAAAGAAGGTTTAGCAGGCACAGACTTTGAAGACTTCTTTGCAGGAGTCTTGGTTCTTTTTGGTTTGACAGTGGGAACCACTTCTTCAGTTGTGCCTCTCTCTTGATGGACCAGGTCCATCTCCTCCTCCTCTTCTACAGCAGCCTCAAAACTTTCTACTACCTTTTCCTTTCCTTTTTCCTTCTTCTTTTTCTTACTCTTCTCTAATGCTTCCTGTAGTTCTGCTTCACTTTGCCTTACTTTACTCCTTGTAGTTCTTCCCCTAGGTACAGAAGTAGCAGCAGTCTTGGGAGATGTTACTTTGCTTTTCTTTGATGGTTTGTCAGCAACTGGGGTCTTTTGTGAAGACGCCTTGCGCTTCTTTGGGTCATAACTGGCCCCTACTTTCTTTAGAATATCTGCTAAAGTCTCCTCCATAGAAGAACCAAGTTCTTCTTGTTGCTGACTCATCTTAACAAGTCCCTCAGCAGCT
>NW_017672673.1:0-3753 GCF_001879085.1 Nicotiana attenuata
TTATTTTCTCTATGAGCTATTGGAATACTATTAAGGCTAGATGAAACAAAATTGAGAACATTAAACTAATGATCAAGCGATTCAAGATCTAATTTTAAATGTCAATACATGAGAATTCAAGGCTTTAGAAATGACTTCCAATTTAAGTTGCCTCCTGATTTTATTAATGAAAATTAGTAAGGACAAAATTAAACTATTTAAAATTGAAGTATAATTTCAAATCACCTTATTATATTTGGGAATTCTATACTAAACATATAACCTAAATCAGCTATAGCCATTTCCAGTCACACTCCTGTCTCTAACAATTAACAAACACCAGATCTTCATACAAATTATTAAACAATGACAACAAGTATCCAAATTAACCTAAGGCAGACTAGAGCAACATCAAGTATTTTAGTAGTAATCCAACAGTCCTGTTATACAATTCATATCACAACTATATGAGCTAAAATATCTACTATACCATTCACTGCCTATATAACTCTAAATAGAAGTTGATTGACCAATTATAACAAACTTATAAATTGCAACAGCAGAAGCATTTTCGTATATAAGGCTGATGATCATCTTCATTTTCAACTTCGATTCACATTTACATTGGAATGGATTCAGAAAGGTGTACCTGGAAATGGAAATACAAGGGGAGAAATAGGAGCAATCAGCAACAGTATATGGCAACAACAACTAGTAACTCAGCACAGCTTAGAAAACAGACTCAAAAATCCAGGATTGCTTCAAAATCAGATAGATTCACATATACAGCCACAACACATAACCAAAGTGTTCAGAAACAGCCTCAGATTCACTCGACAAATCCTCAAATACCTTTGGATACTTTGATAAAACTCAAACTTAACAGAAATGAAGGAATTCTAAAGGTCTTTCAAATTGATCTACAAAATGCAATCGAACAGTGAAATTTTTGGTTTTCTACTGATTTGCTACTGTTTTTGGTTTTTCTGGACAAAATTTTTAGAAGTGAAGAAAGGATTTTTTTAGCTCTTAAGTATTTGAAATCCCAAAATAAGGATCAGATCTGTTGATAGGATTTTTGGGGGGAAATTTGGAGGTTCTCAAACTTCTTTTACAAGTAAAGGGACTGCCTATTTATAGATATAATTGGAGGGAATTTCAGATTTTACTTTTTACACATTAGTCCCTATTTATTTCTATTTTTACCCCCTATTTCTGACTTGTCTCACAAGTAAGTGCACCTATTTAGCCAAAATCTACACTAGAGTCTATTCTAGAAGGTTCTATACCCCTTATAATTCCTATACTACCCCTACCTCACTTCCAAAATTACCAAATCAGATTAAAATACCCTTTTCCATTACCCAAACTACCCTTTAACTAGGCTGTAATTACTATTAGCCTATTTTATATACCCAAATGCCCCCTCCTTACCCTCAGAATTACTGCCCTTGTCTATCCCCATCAGCTAACCCCAGTTCTATGCCCATTCCCTATACTGGAAACTAATCTTGATTCAAACTAAACTAACAAATTACGACTTGACTAATTAAGCTAAAACTGAATTAAATGATACTAACAGAAATCAATTCAAACCAAAACTGCTCAAAATTCAACAAAACAAGAACTAAACCTATGTCTAAAACAGAATTATTATGAGTTCAGGAACAAAACCAACATCGAATCATCATGAAACAAATTTCAACCTAATAGTCAAACTAAAATAAAAAATGGAACAAACAAGAATTCGTTAATTGATTATGCCACAGAATTATAACAAATTTAATTCAAAACTAACAATGAACCTTAACTAGATACTAACAGACATGAAAACGGAAACAAAAAGAAAAAAGAAAAGAAATCAAACAAAGGAGAAAAGGAACAATATCGGAACTCACTGAAATGGCTCAAAGAAATTCAGAAGGTGAACATTCCTGGGGACATCTGACCTTTGCCAAAGCGATTTCTTCACGAGGATAATGAGAGGGTTATGCAGTAACCATTTGACCGAATTTCAGAAAAATTGGGTTTTTCCGGCCAAGTTGATTTAATATCCGAAGCATCTCGGGCAGATTCAAGGGGAAATACTATGGGGGTTGGATAAAGGAAGAAGCGGAGGTATCAAGGTGTTAATTTGGGGTCAAAAGGAGTGACCGGCATCATGGCCGGAAAATTTCAACCGGAGATTCGACGAACTCTGACAAGATTCGAGGGAAACCGATGGTAGGGATGGAAAGAGGGCTTCATGGTGGATCTATGGTGTGAATTTGGTGGTTATCGGCGTAGGTTACGTTTCCCGCCGGTGAGGGCTCCGGCGATGTCGGCAGCGGAGGAGGAGTATACGATGAATATGACTTATGTTTTATTTTTAGGGTTGAGGGTTATTTTATCAAAATTGAGGGTTTAATCTACGCCCTTGGATTGGATTGGATGGAAGGCCAGGATCTTTTCTTTAATCTTGAACTCAAAACGACGTAGCATGGCTTCAATACTACGTCGTTTAATTGTCTCAAACCCCTGATTTTGGACCGGGTAGGGGAGATAGAATTGGGCTGGTTGTTCAGGGGTCCGTGTATTTTGGGCTCAACTTTAAACGTTACAGCCCAATTTTTACTCAATTTATTTCATTTCTTTTGCTTTTGTATTTTATTTCTTTTGCTTTGTTTTCATTTTTGTATTTTTGTATTTTTATTTTGTATTTTTTTAATCTTATAAAAATGTAAAAATTAAGATAAAAATCTAATTACACCATTTAACTCCTAAAATTATTTAAAAATCATATTTAAAGATGAATGCAACAGTTATCAATTAAAATTGCCTAAGAACTATTTTTGTGATTTTCTATAAATTGTTCTAAAATGAATTAATACCTACTTAATACCAAAATGTGCAATTAAATTCCTAATGTAAATGCATATTTTTGTATTTTTTAATATGAATTATTATGCAACCAATTATCACAAAAATGCAACAAAATTCATAAAAATGTAAAATCATTTTATTTGAAACTCTTGGAATAATTTGCTTAGGGCAAAAATCACGTACTCACAAAATAAAGAGTGTTATTTCTTTCGAAGTTGTAGTAGTCTCTTGACACTACTAAGTTATAATATTATAGTGGTAATATTGCTCCACTGGGGTATTGTATTTTATCCCGTTAAAATATTTGGTGTCGTTGTTACTCTCTTGTGTTATTATTATTTACCGTGGATATTATTCCTGGGCGGGATATTATTTTTTATTCCCAACAACGTGGTATCAGAGCCATGGCGTAATGGTCCGCTGTCTTTTCAGTATCCCCGTCTCACAAAAGATAATTATGAGAAATGGTGTCTACATATGAAAGCCATTCTAGGCTCCCAGGATGTGTGGGAAATCGTAGATAGAGGGTATGCAAAACTCGATAATGTGGAAGCTCTGCCTCAAAATGAAAAAGATGTCTTGGAAAAGACAAGAAAGAAGGATCAACAAGCCCTCACGCTCATCCACCAATGTTTGGATGATGCCATGTTTGAGAAGGTGGCAGATACTACCACCTCAAAGGAAGCTTGGGAGATTTTACAAAATTCTCTTCACGGAGTTGACAAGGTGAGGAAGGTAAAACTTCAAACTCTAAGGGCTGATTTTGAAGTTTTAAAAATGAAAGAATCCGAATGCATTTCGGATTATTGTTCAAAAGTGAAGGCTGTTGTGAATCAATTAAGAAGATACGGGGAGGACATAAAAGATGTCACTGTGGTAGAAAAGATCCTTCGCACTTTAACACCTAAATTC
>NW_017672673.1:6332-125501 GCF_001879085.1 Nicotiana attenuata
AGGATGGAATTTTTTATCTCTCAAGAAAGCTATACAAAAAAGATATTGAAGAAGTTCAACATGCTTGATTGCAACCCCGTGAACACACCGATGGAGAGTGGGACAAAATTGTCCAAGTTTGATGAAGGAGAAAAAGTGGATCCCACATTTTTCAAAAGACTTGTGGGAAGTTTGAGGTACTTGACTTGTACCAGGCCAGATATACTCTTTGCAGTTGGAGTAGTAAGCCGCTTCATGGAAGCTTCTACCTCCACTCATTTGAAAGTCACTAGAAGAATTCTTCGCTACCTAAAAGGTACGATTGACTTTGGGCTATTTTATTCTTCTTCTAGTGATTTCAGTCTTATGGGATTTTGTAATATTGATTATGCGAGTGATATTGATGATAGAAAAAGTACAACTGGTTTTGTATTTTTTCTTGGGTGATTCTGTTATTTCTTGGAGTTCAAAGAAACAGTCCATAGTTACTCTCTCGACTTGTGAAGCTGAATATGTAGCAGCAACATCTTGTACGTGTCATGCTATTTGGCTGAGAAGATTATTGAAGGAGCTCAATTTGCCACAAATTGAAGCTACAGAGATTTGTATTGACAACAAATCCGCACAAGCACTCGCGAAGAATCCAGTGTATCATGATCGAAGCAAGCATATTGATACAAGGTATCACTTCATCAGAGAAAGCATTGCCAAGAAGGAAGTCGAGCTCAAGTATGTGAAATCTCATGATCAAGTTGCAGATATTTTTACCAAGCTTCTCAAATTTGAAGATTTTCAGAGATTGAGATCAAGACTTGGAATGAAGAAAAATCAAAATTAAGGGAGAGATTTGTGGGACCAGTCTAAATAAAAAGCAATTAAAAAAAAGAAAAAGAAAAATTGACATCAAGTTGCAAATGTAACATGTTGCAATAACAGCAAAACCAAATAGCAAAACCAATTTGAAGTTGGTTTTGAACGGTGGAACAAGTTATGTCAACTTGCAAATGCAAATTGCAAAAGGAGAAACATTCTGATTGGTTGCAAGGTACAGCAGCTTCTACTATATATAGGAGCATCCGTTCTTCATTCAAACACACCAAATCGAGAGAAGCAACAGAGAGTTAGAGAGAGTAATCCACAGATTATAGTCTGTGAGATAAATAGTGAGTGGGAGTAATGTTGTAGTGAGGTGTTTAAAATAAAGAGTGTTATTTCTTTCGAAGTTGTAGTAGTCTCTTGACACTACTAAGTTGTAATACTATAGTGGTAATATTGCTCCACTGGGGTATTATATTTTATCCCGTTAAAATATTTGGTGTCGTTGTTACTCTCTTGTGTTATTATTATTTACCGTGGATATTATTCCTGGGCGGGATATTATTTTTTATTCCCAACACAAGTCGTCTGCATAACATAGATGATTAATTTGTGGTCCTTTTTTGTTCATTGAGAAGCCAATGCAGTCGCTCTTGGTATTGAGTTAATTAAGTGACTTGGATAACGCCTCGGCAGCTATGATAAAAAGTGCTGGAGATAGGGGATCTACTTGTTTAAGTCCCCTAGTAAAGTTGAAGAAACCATACCTTATTTCATTGATGATTACAGAATACCAGTTGTTGGATAGAAGTCTGGTAATAGCATTAACCACCTTTGCCGAAAATCCCATTCTCATTACTGCTAGTAGAAAGTCCCAAGATAATCTATTAGTGCCCCATTATTGCTTCAAAATATTGATATCTAACAGTGTATGTGCGGTATTCTTCACGAATACATTAGATCTGTCATTTGGATATTAGTATCGACTTATATTGACCATTTTCTCTATAAATCTAATTGTATAAAAATCTAGATCTAAATTTTGGATATAAGCATCTAACGTTCTTCGTTTTGACTTTCATTTATTTATATTTTCGAATTTTGTTGGGGTGAAGCGGCGCATGGGACTGTATTAGACGACTGCAAAACTATCATTCTATCACCATAGTGATCTTAAAATTTAAACCCAAGGTGGAAAATGATGATATCCTTGTTGTAATTTAATTAACGGAGCCTAATACTGGAGACCATATGAAGCTTTAGAACTCAAGATTGCAAACTAATCAAATAGAGAAGCCAAAAAAAGCATGAACCATTTGACAACAAGCTTTCTAGAAGAAGATATTGACGCCCATGTGAAAGGTCATAAATGGTTATGTTTTTCTCCATCTGCCAATTCTATTTGAAGTATATGACTACCAATATATAAGGCAGCAATGAAGCAGAAAACAAGATACAACTTTCTTCATCAATCTCTAGTGGTCTTCTGTCTTTCCTATCTTTTCTTCACTTCCAAAAACCTAGTAACATGTCCAACTTGTGGGAAGATATCATTTGTTCTTCAATTTTTGCGTCCAACTTCTTTGTATGTTGTCTCGTTTTCAATGTCGTTCTTAATTTTCCTTTATCATTCGTGGTAACTGTGCTATGGACCAACTCTTTACGTTGGATCATTTGTCCCAGGCCGAAAGTGCTGCATGTGATTAGCTTATTCATGGATATTTTTGCTGCATGGAATTTTCACACCATAATCAGTTGCTGGGCTGAAAATCTGCCGTTCTTTATGCTGTTGGGGCTACTTTCTATGTTTGTGACTCCGATATATTACGCGTTTTATATCCAGAAGTTGCTATGGTCAAAGCAGATTGATGGCATTTATATTCTTTTTATAATTCTTTTGCCTATGCTAATGGTAATGTGGTGTGGATTTTCTGCTGTGTTGCTGGTGCTGCAATTTTGGTTCATGTCTTTGCTATGGATTTTGGGTATGAGAACAGAAAGTTCACACAATAGAGCTATTTGCATAGGCAAAATAATTATAATAGGAAATAAAGAATGTGAATGTGATCAATCTGCTTTATCAGTTTAATTAAAATGTATGCCAATTCTAATTTGGCTTTAGACCCAGGAATCTTATAGTGAGATTAGCAGCAATTTTACTTATAAGTTTGTAGTTGATTCTGAAGCGGCTAGACTTTGAAAAAATTGTAGTAATTGGCTATTCTTTAAATAGAGGTCCTCAAACCGGCTATTCTATGCACTTCCCCCCTGAAACGTTGAAGTTTGTTTAGTACTAAGGGGAAGTTACATGATATACCCGTTTATACACTCACTTTCATAATATACCTAAGTTTTAAAATTACATCAAATATCCCAAAAATATTGCACGGTATACCTCCATATATTCTAAAATATATCACGGTATTCTACTTTGGAATACAATCCAAACCTAACTTACCATATATTCTAATTTGGAATATAATATTCTAATTAAACAGATTATAATGTGTTAATTTGAAATATATTATTCAAAGGTATACAGAGTAAAATAAATATATTAATTGTACATGGTGTTAACTGATGTTTTCAATGGACATACCGCGTAGATATGCTACAAGTTAGTTCCTATACCAACCGGAAAAACTACCAATATTTTTTAACCTCTTACAAAAATAGGAAGAAAAAAAAAGAGAGAGAAGGAAAACAGCATATAATTTTGACATGATGAAACATTAGAATTGATTTTTGAGTATAAATTGATGCAATGTAGAAGACCATCTGATGAGTTGGTAAGACATCCTTTTACTGGTTACTACTATTAGGATTTAGAAAGAACATATTCTTTTTCTTTTTAGGAAGAAGAGATTTTATTCATCAATAATTTTCTACTTCTATAGTCTATTATGTGTCATTGTTATGACGACTTGCATGTATAGATGACATTATTTCTTTACTTGGGGGGGGGGGGGGTGGGGTGTACTTTACTATCGGCCTAAATATCATACCATAAGCCACAGCCTACAGCTTCTAGACATAAATCAACACTGTAATCATTCTTTTTACCTGCAATAGCGCCACTATCTAAAGAGTGCACAATGTCCAATATACCCAAACCCAACTAGTTTGAGATTGAGACGGAGTTGATTGATTATACAATGTCCAACATAATCAAAATACCCCGCTTGCATCGCTCTGAAAGGAGGAGAATGTTTAGTAGTTAGATTGACAAACATACATTTAATCTTTGGCACATCTCTTATCATAGAAAAACTTCATAATCTGAAGATAGTGGCGTAGCCGAGCTCGAGGACCAAAAAGTCCGTCGGATGAGACGAGCCCTTGACTCATCCGACGTTGAACTTGTCAAGCTCATGGTAATGGGAGAAGGCCTCAATCTAGATGAATCAATTGCCTTGCATTATGCTGTTGAAAATTGCAGCAGGGAAGTTGTGAAAGCGTTGCTCGAGCTTGGGGCAGCTGATGTTAACTACCCTGCTGGCCCTGCTGGTAAAACTCCTCTACACATTGCAGCAGAAATGGTGTCACCAGATATGGTAGCAGTACTATTAGACCATCATGCTGATCCGAATGTCCGAACATTAGATGGGATCACTCCGTTGGACATTTTACGTACCCTAACGTCCGATTTTCTGTTCAAAGGAGCTGTCCCTGGAATCAATCACATTGAACCAAATAAGCTGAGGCTATGTCTTGAACTTGTTCAATCAGCAGCTATGGTGATTTCTCGCTTCCCAGGTAAAAAAATATAAATAACCAAATTTACAACTGGTAATTGAAAAATAGCAATAGTTTCAAAAGTAATCGAAATTTAGTCATTTTTTCATATAAAGATATATTTTGAACAAAAACACTCTTAAAAATCCAGAAAAATTCCAGCATAATATGCTGGAGTTCGAATTTTTACATATGAGATTCCAGTATAATATGCTGGAATTTCATAATGTTCTGGAGTTCCAACATAATATGCGGGAAGTTGAAATTGAGGAACTTCATAATCTAGCATATTATGCTAGAATTTTTCGTGTCGTAGTTCCAACATAATATGCGGGAAGTTTATACGCAGGAGCTCCATAATCCAGCATATTATGCTAGAACTTTCCGTGTTTCAGCAAAACAGTAGTTATTTTTTAATGACTTGCAAACGCTAACTATTTTAAACATACATTTAATCCAGTTGAACTTCAGCAGTTACTAAGCAACAAACCCATCAAAGGGAGCATGTGTTATAGAGGAGCAGAAATAATATCCCGCAACAACAATACAAAGTTAGACAACTATTCGTAAAATAAGATGGAAGGTAAAATCTGAAGATAGTGGCGTAGAAACAGTAAATAAGCACATTTTGTTAAGATACAGATCAAGTAATAGGAAGGAGCAAATTGCTCATCTATAAAGCATAAATAGTACCTCAAACTTCCATCTGACGAATCCCCAAAAAAAAAGCTCTTCAGCCATCACAATGATTAAGAAGTTGCATTCTGTTTCAAAACCTCAGCTTCAGCCATTGCCATGGGGTCATTTTTTGTTTCTGTTTCTTCATCCTTTTCACCTTCTCTCTCCTCAGCCATATTTTTTCTATGCAAGTCTTCTGCTGCCTGCATTGCAGCCTTGTGCTCTTCTTGAAGGCGCTTCATTTCATCTTCTTGTTGTTGCCTCTCAAACCATGTGTCGGCATCAGCCCAAACTGAAGTTAAAATAAACATATAAGCAGTTATTAAAACAACACAATAAATCCACATTACAACTAGCATATAATGGACTCTTTTCTTATTTATATCATCCACAAAGATAGTTCAAAATGACATCAAGAGAATTAACCTAATTGACATACCCGGAAAATATAAAATATGAAAGGAAAGAACACAAACCATAAGCATACTACTTTCAAGGACACGTGATGACACACAGTACGCCTTGAGTCTTGACAAGTGCCCAACTAAAGAATACGCCTAATATGATAATACATTTATTCATTTATTTATTGTTTTTATTGTGGATGACTGAGAAATTCATTATTTTAGTTTTGTCCTACCCTTCTCCACTTAAAGACCAAACTTGGTGTAACAGCCAAGGTTCGAACTCATGATGCGTACCCTACCACACAGCACATGTTGTACCATATTTGCCATTGAACAAAGGCCCTGAGGCGACATGATAATACATTTGTCCCAGGATTAAATGTCTTATCATTTAGCAGAGTTTTCAAACTAAGCAATTGAATTTAAGTCGCACAAACAAAAGATGGGAAGAATAACCAAATATATAGCAAATTACTCAACGAGCAAATGGAAAGGCCTACGTAAATGAGACACCAACCATGACATAGAAATCAAGTCTTAAACCAACTAGATAACTCATGTAGGAGGACATAAGATATGGCTATTAGGAAGATTGATAAATTTTGCCTAGTCTATGCGAAATCACAGGTAATAAAAAGCTTCCCTACTATTATCTCAACCCAGCAGCTCCTTTGAGATGCCAAAAGTTGACAGAGTGAGTACTAGTGCAAACAAGCTCTATTAAGAAGATAGAGCATTTTCATCAAAGTAATCACATTAAATTTCCTTAAGCATTTCTCCACTCCTTTTATGGTGAATCAGACACCACGCATAAGAAGAATGACTCATTTTAAACCTGTCATGCAGATGACCACTATAAAAAGGTTTTCGGCCCCTAATTCAGATTTTAATCCTTATTCCAACAGAAGTACTTCAGCCATGATTTGAGAGGGCATACCACCTTATGGCTAAGGAAGTAAAGGAGGCTCCCCCACCAGGAAAATCACGACATGATTTAGGTATTTCCACTGATTTTTTTATTTTTCCCCTTAGGAAGACACTTTTAAGGGAAATTGGAAGGAGGAATTTGAAGTGAGAAAGGAGATTCCCTCCAAGAAAATATCAAAATTAAGGATCCTTACCTTTTTGCCTTACTTCTTCCTCCCAGTTTTTCTTAAGGAGATCAAATCAGGAGAAGATAAAAGGGACGGCACCGGCGGAAGGGGAAGGGAGGAGGTAAGCTTTGTTCACTAACATAATTTTACATGCACTTAGCTCCAGCAGGTTACATAAAATGCACACATGGCATGCCATAAAAGATGGAATAAGAACACAGATGACCTACAGATAAACTAGGTTCGGGTAAAACTTACTTTAAATAGTACTACTAACATGTTTTACAGACTTCGCGGTGCGCAAGCTGGCCTGGACACCACCATCATAAAAAAAATGTTTTACAGACTTTGACAGAAGAGAGATGTAACGCCTTCCTTCATATCACTTTGACAAAACTACAGTATTAGTAGGGAATTTAGTGCATATACAAGCTTCACTTTCTTGACAGAGAAAAACAAGGGTATATATAATTAACATTTTGTTGTCTAGGTCTTTAGCTATGTGCTCTTTACTTTTCAATTCCTTTCTAAAGCTTTACAGGAATGACTTGAGTAGTAGCGTAGAAGTCACCAATTTTAGATTACAATTTCTAGAGCACCTTCTTTTCCGATTGGACATTACAATTAGGAATCATCACGGATCAATGTCCAATAATAGCTCTCGAATAAGCGACACACAGTTTCACATACTTTTAAGAAATTTTCGTTAAAAGTAGAAACAAATATCTGTTGGTTTGGTTTGTATTTATATGCTATCGCTTCATAAAGAAAACAGAAGCTCTTTTTAGCTTGATTTGGCAACTAAACAAATTCAAAAAAAAAAAAAAAAAATGAGAAATGGTTTTTAATTTGGGCAAGTTAGGTTATTACTCATTGTTTAGCCCATATTGAGCCTACCCTTCTTAAACTAGGCAAACTTTGAGCGAACTGTGGCATGATCTGCTCATTCACTCAACCCGTTTTAACCGGTCCAAATTGTATCCAACCCACCCTTTTGACACCCATATATTATAGCAAGCTCTTCGGACAAGGTAAGGACCACCTCTAGAGATGGGCACCCTGAGGGGATAAGGGGAACACCAGAAATATAGGAATTGATGATCCAATATGGAGATCAAAAACTTTCTTTGGGTAGCTTTTCCCTTTGAAATAGATTTTTTTATCTATAGAACAATACCTTAATCTATTGCACTTATTTGTGGAACTGTGTAGGTGCATAATGAACTGCATTGGCATGTCACAAGGAAAGGGAAGTCTAGAAACTAAACAGAAGTTTTCAAACAAGTTGTTGTGCTATTGTATCAGTCAGTATAGTTCAATCATTCCTAAAACTCCAAACCCTCTAACCAGTAAAATCCTTTTAAAAAGCCAACACTTTCTTCAATAAATCAATTAAATACACGCCAAACCCAAATTAATTGGGCTCGGATATATGAATACACTGTATCTGACTCCGCTCCATTCAAATCCATTTCATTCCAGAAGTAAATAATTTGTTTTTAAAAGGTAAATTAGGTAAAGAGCAGAGAAAACTGATGGAAAACAGGTATAAACAGCGGAAGCAAATAGCCAGGATTAGGACTGTGCATGAACGGATCGGATCGGATTTAGCACATTTCGGATTTGAATTTCGGATTTCGAATTCTACAAAATGCAATCCGAATCCGATCCGAATTAACAGATCAGATCGGATTTTAAACTTTGGATTGGATAAATATTTCGGATTGTCGGATCGAATCCGAATTATTATGGCTTATTGGCAATCATACTCACTCTTTCTTAATGCTCTCTGTTTCTTGCCACTAAGATTGGTGCCTACCAATTAAAACAAGAATGAATTAAGATTGTTGTAGCATATGCCACTAACTGCTAAGGGCCTAAGGCGCACACTAACATAGGAATTTCCAAAGACCAGGAATTTCCAAAGACGTTTCAAATGTTGCTTAACATTTCAAACCACAGTCTGAATTGTACCAATCCTAAGTGGGCAGTGGGCTGGGCTGTGGAAAAATGAAATACTCCCTAACCCTAAAATTTTAGTAGTATTTATATAGGTCCATATAATTTCGGATTTCGGATCGAATCGGATTAAAATATACCAATCCGAATATCCAAAATTTAATAAAACATAATCTGAATCCACGCCAAATATACGAAATCCGAAATTCGAAACCCGAGATTGAGCGGATCAGTTCGAATTTCGGATATCCGATCCAAATGAATAGCCCTAGCCAGGATCACTTGCATGTAATATAGACAACACATAATCACAGATATTAATCAAAAATAAAATTGATACTTATCTCTTGAAGCGTGACCGCGATCGCGATAGGAACCTCCAACCAAGAGCAAAGCCGTCCACGAGATCATCCTCCAAATCCACAGTCTTTTGCTGTGTGACCCGTATAATACCCGGAATTGATAAAACTCGTGTGGGCGAGTTTCTCATAGGAAAACCGTATAGTAAAAACCATAGCCTCCTTATGGAATAAGACCCCCTTTATATAGCCACAGGTTTTAGGGTTTAAAACCTTTTCCTAAACCTGTTGGGTCTTCCTTTTCCACCAAGAAATAAAATTTCATTTAATTCCTAATTATTCAGGCACAGGACCGCAGTATTTAATTAACGAGGCTTCCTATTATGGACTCAATTCGAAATATACGAATTAATACTACCATAATAAATTACGAATTATTCCACTAAAAATTCGTAACTGCACTCCTCAGTTCAATTTCGAAATTCTTCCATTAAACCTTATTTAACTCCTCATATTAAGATTCAGATACTAATCAAATAAATTAAATTACTGACAATTTAATCCATTGATTATTTCCTTTAGAATTTCGCTCAACTTATTTCATGTGACGGATACAAAATCCACCTGCAGGGTTTACACATGAAAACTTATAAGCTTTCATAAAGGTGTATCATCAATCTCTAGACCGAAACATAGATTCCATCAACTAACTATTACTTTGCCAATGTATATCATTATTGTCCAATTTACCAGGCATATTGACCCACGAAAGAATCTTGCCTTTTAATAAATCAAAACAATAATAATATACACAGCTAATAATAATTATATCAAGATTAAGAGTATAAGTACATTTAATGGCTAAAGAATTTACTTTATTAAGTCAGTGTTCAATACATACAAAATGTACTAGCACAAGAAGTTGGAATTAAACCATTCTCATAATCAAGATAAATTATATTTAATCTTGTGCTACAATCATTCCTGATGGTTTGTCCAATTCCATCATTAGATTGTGAACCCAAACTTTATACTTATAAGAACCGATGATTTAATCTTCCGTGTATAAGCTGAACTCTATACACTAAATCATCTACTATATAAGTAAAGGACACAGACGAATATATGATCTATTTAAAACTTTATTAAAATTGAATAAATAATCATTCCATAATAAATACTATATCCAAATCAAATCCATGGTTAATAGTATATATCCCAACAATCTCCCACTTAAACTTTTAATCATGATAATTATTAGAATATACTATATCTAAATGCATGGTTAATAGTATATACCCTAACAAAAACTTACTCCCAACCCTGTTCACCACCCTTAATTTTCTCTGGAAGAGCGTAATTAACAATGAGGAACGCCATAAAGCGCAGCACCGTCTATGTTGTCCATTGCGGCGGAAGCATTCTCTCTTTCAAGAAAGGTCACAAACCTGGTAGAACGGTGCTTTTGGGTCGCATGATCTAATGGGGTCTTCACATCTTAATATCTCCGAATGGTATGAAAGCAGCGTGCAGTATCGCCTCATTCACCTCCTCCGCTAATCCTCCTAAGAATTAATGGTAAATAATTTCTACAGCATTGAACACATAAAGATGAACAGATAAAGTTAGAGGTTAATTGGGGGGCTTTGGGTTTTGGAATTACATACGTACAAAGTGTTTTTCTGTACAGCCATCGCCGCTTAATTCTTGATTCTTCTGCTTTCGTTTTGCTTCTCTCTCCCTCGGTTTGGACTCACTTGGAAGCCGTTGGATTGGATATTACCGTAAATATAGCACTCTTCGAACTCGTAATTGAAAATTTGGAATTCAAGTGTAATAAAAAAAGGCAGAATACATGACCGCCCCCGAGTGATTTTAGGGAGAAATTAAAAAAATTGTTAGATTTACGGGTGGTCATTCAAAAATAGCTACAATTTCAAAAGTAATTAAAATTTAATCACTGTTTGTGTAAAGATAAATCACTGTTCAAAATTCAGAAAAACACTCCATTATAATATACTGGAGATTGGAGTATCTGTGCTCCAATCTCCCGTATATTATATTGAAACTTTCCGCGTGTTGGAGTTCCAACATAATATGCTGGAAGTTCATACACAGGTGCACCGATCTCCAGTATATTATGCTGGAACTTTCTGTGTTGCAGCAAAATAGTGGCTATTTTCAATGACTTTGCAAATGCTAGCTATTTTTGAATGACCAGTCTGAAAACTAGCTAGCCCTTGCTATTTTTATGTGATTTTACGGTGTACCTTTGTAGACCCATATCTTACACATATAGGTCTACAAATTTCTGAGACCATAAAGTTGTGAAACAAAAAAGAGGCATCACACAACTAGTGTCAGTTGTGTGAGGCATAAAATAAAATTTTCTAACAGCCCTTTAAAGTTGTCGCCACTTTTTACTTAGACACTCCATCTTAAGTCTATTCCACTTGAACACTTTAACTGGACATTAACTGTGTCATTTAGACACAAAATTGATAAGCAACTAAACACAAAAAATACGTGTAACTCACAAGCCAAGATAACGAATAAGATGGAGACACGTGGATTTAACTTAAACAAATAAATAAAAATTTTGAAAAAAGAAAAACAAGAATCCCAACCCCCCGTCATCTTCCTCGTGAGTCCCCCTCCCTTCCGTCTTCTTATGCCAAAAAGGAAAAGAACGAAGGCAGCCCATGTTGTTTTCTTCGCAAACTCACTCCTATCATCATTCTTCTTCCTCCTAATCTACATCCCCAACCCTTTACAACACTAAACATAAAACATAGAAATCAACTAGTGACAATTTTTCAGTCATGAAATGTTAACCCCAAATTGCTGAAAAATAAATCCACCAACAACGAACATTAGTGGATTAATTTGTTTCGAATGGCCAAATCTGGATCTTCCAAAATACCCATGTCGCTCGAATTGGATCTACAATGAAGATTTTAGTGATGTCCTAAAGTAAAAGCACTAATCCAGCAAGTTTGCTGGTGATGGAACCTACGTGTTTCAGATCCGAAGAAACTATTCAAAAAAATTTATGGTATCTGAAAGGAGAAGGGTCAAAATTGTGTAGAAATCACGAAAGACCTGCAAATTGAATTTGAGTTGAGAAAAGGGGAGAGAAACGAAGAAGAACAAATGTGTAAAAAATTTTCGGCAAACTTATTCCGGCAATGAAAAATAAAGCATATCATGGTGTGTGAAAGAAAGGGAGGAAAAAGAAAGAGAGAAAAAATTTAAAAAGAAAAATAGATCTCTCACGCTTTGAAAAATGGTATGGTACTTCGAGCTTGGAACGAGCATGAAGAGATTAACGATACTTCTTTATCTTTTGAGTTGTTCTGCCGGATCGGTCGCTCAAGATCTTTGGTCTTTATCCGGACCCGATAAAAAAATGGGATCACTTCTTATGGACTCGTTGAGAATGATTCTGATCTAGTTCATGGCCTATTAGAAGTAGAAGGCGCTCTGGTGGGATCTTCATGGACACAGAATATACACACTAGACTTAAGATGTGTCTAAGTGAAAAGTGGGCACAACTTTAAGGGGATGTTGATATATTCTGCCATTACAAAATAGCTATTTTTTAAGGTGAGAAATTAGTAAATAGTCATTTTTTAGGTCGGCTTTCAGAACTTAATCATATTTTAATTGTCATAGCAAAATAGTCACTTATTAATGTAAAAATATAATTTTGGACAAAAATACACCTATTTAAAACACGAAATAACTCCAGGAACGATTATTGGACTCTTTATATTTATAAATTCAAAATCCAGTAATTGTTCCTCGAGTTTGAATGACATAAAGCAATAGTTTTCAATTGTTGAAGCATAATATGAATTCAAAAATCATGAATTATTCTTGGATTTTACACTAGTTATGGTTCAAAAAATTAGTAATTTTTCTGAATTTTGTATTTAAAGGTTAAAATTGTTTAAGTATAATGTAAATTAAAAAATCGTGAATCGTTCATAGATTTTGCACTAATAAAAGCTTAAAAATCAGTATTTTTTTCCTGGAATTTGTATTTAAACGTTAAAAATTATTGAAGTATAATGTGAATTCAGTAACCATGAATTATTCATGGATTTTTCTGGATTTGCGCTAATAAAGGTTCAAAAACCTATAATTTTTTCTTGGATTTTATATTTAAATATTAAAAGTTGCTGAAGTATAATGTGAATGCAAAAACATGAATCATTCCTGAATTTTCCTAGATTTTTCACTATTAAAGGTACAAAAATAAAGAATCGTTCAGAGTGGATTTCGTAGTAGTAAAGGTTCAAAATTACTTAATCTTTGAAATTCCAGCATAGTTTATTGGGGTTTCACGTATCAAATTTTGAACTTCAGTAACGGCTACTGGAGTTCTGTTTCATATTCTAGTTGGGGGAAAACATGCTAATTTAATCGAATCAGTGGCTACATTGCTATTGCAATATAAAAGGTGGTCAAGCCATATAGTAGAGCCGAAAAGTGACTACGCCGATTAAGTCTTTTTGAAGGAAAATATGAAATTTGCACAAAAATACCCTACGAACTCCAACACGTATTGATGTGTTGCAGTTCAAGCTTACTGTATGCTGGAGTTTAAGCTTATAGTACGATGGAGTTCAAACTTTTCTAAGGACCTGTTTGGAAAGCTACTTTGTAATTAAATTTGGGTGTAGTTGGATGTAATTATACATTTTTGGCATGTTTGTCTGACCATGTAATTACTTGGCCAGCATGGAGAGGAGATGACACTCACTTCACAACTGAAAGGGTGGCGCTTCGCCTCCCTTGGGGATCTTGAGAAGGCATAACATATGTGATGACCCGATAGGTCATCTTATGAATTAAAACCAAATTCTATGTTCTAAGGCGTTAAAAAGCTCATTTTATCCCTCCTCGGTTTGCGTGCGCAGTTCGGGCATATTTTTGGAAAGCTTTTATGTTGAAAGTTGATAAAAACAATAAGGATTTTTGCTTAAAAACTTCATTTGAGTTGACTTCGGTCAACATTTTTGATAAACGGATCCGGATTCATGTTTTGACAGTGTCCGTATCAAAATATGGGACTTGTGCTTATGCCCGAAATCGGAATCGGAGGTCCCTAGCTCGAGTTATGAATTTCTGTTAAAAATTGAGAGTCTGAAAATATAATGGTTTTTAAGAAATTTTTAATGTTTGATCTTGTTGGTATCGGATCTGTATTTTGGTTCCGGAGCCAGTACAGGTTCAATATACTATTTAAGACTTGTCTATGAAATTTTATGAAAAATGGAATTAGGTTGACGTGATTCGGACGTCCGGTTGAGAAAATAGAAATTTCAAAGTGTTCTTGAGAATTTCATTTGATTTGGTGATAAATTCGTGGTTCTAGGTGTTATTTTGGCAATTTGATAGCGTGAGCTAGTTCGTATGATGTTTTAATAGTTGTGTGCATGTTTGGTTTGGAGCCACGAGGGCTCGGGTGAGTTTCGGATAGGCTACGGAGTGATTTGAACTTGGAAAAAAATTTGCTGGTGTAACTGAACAGGTTGCAGGCCTCTGATCTCGCAAAGATCAGGCATCACAATTGCGACCTCTGAGGGGTCCGCAATTGCGAGCTAATTCTCGCATTTGCGAGGAGAAGCTGGGCCAGCAGTGTTCGCAATTGCGAACTTTCCTTCGCATTTGCGAAGGGAGTCTGGGAATGTCAGGGATCGCAATTGCGGAAGGTCAGGCTCGCATTTGCGAGACTTTCTTCGCATTTGCAATGAAAGCAGGAATGGGAAGACCTTCGCATTTGCGATAGGATCTTCACATTTGCGGGGCTCGCATTTGCGAACCCCGGGTCGCAAATGCGACACCTGCAACTGATCAAAATGACTTTTGGACGGGATTTTTCATTCATTCTTCAAATTTTCAAAACCTAAAACACAAGAGGAGATTTTCCAAAGACTTCTTCTTCCCCAAATCATAGGTAAATGATTCTTAACTAGTTTCTTTCAATCTTTCACTTCATTTTACAAGATTTCAACCTAGAATCTAAGGTTTCCGTGGTGGAATTGGGGATTTTTGGGCAGAAATTAGGGATTTCGAAATTTGGAGATTTAGACCTCAAGTTGAGGTTGGATTCCAAAACCAATAGTATATCCGAACTCGGGGGTGAATGGGTAATTGGGTTTTAGTCCGAATTTCGGGTTTGGACCAAGCGGGCCCGGGTGTTGACTTTTGTTGACTTTTTCAATAATGACCTAAATTGAGTCCTTTGTTATCGTGGGTGATTCCTAAGGCTTATTTTGAAACGTTTGGTGGGTAATTTGCTAGATATTTTTGGTTCGGAGGCGTGTTTGATCGGCAAAGCTGTGATTGAGTTTTGAGTAACCTTTGGTTCGAGGTAAGTGGCTTGCCTAACCTTGTGGGGGAAATTCCCCTTAGGATTTGGTACTGTTTGATATATGAGCGCCGTGTACGTGAGGTGACGATTGCGTACACGGGCTATTTGTTGAAAAACCCCATTTTCATTAAGCAAATATCTATTTTCCTTTAATTGAGCAACACTAGTATATGTAACTATCTTGTTTAGTTTAGGAAAGCATGCATATGTGCCTTAAATGTCTTAACTGCCTTAACTGCCTATCTGAACTCTATGCAGCATGTTTTAATGAAATTTTTGTTCTTCCTAGACTTCGGACGTAGTCTAATTGTGGTTTCTTGTTGTAACTGTTATCTCTTTTGGTTGAGCTGCATATTTACTTTGGGACTACGGAACGGTATTCCGGGAGATCCCCCTGTACTGCATATTTACTTTGGGACTACGGAACAGTATTTTGGGAGATCCCCCAGCACTGCATATTTACTTTGGGACTACGGAACAGTATTCCAGGAGATCCCCTGCATATTTACGTTTGGGACTACAGGACGATGTCCCGAGAAATCCCCATGTTGCTTATACTGTGTTCTGAGCTGTTGGTTTCCTTTGAGTTCTGATCCTGCTAGATTACTGTATTTACTTTTCTGTAATATTTCCTTCTGTATTGTTATTTATACTCGTAGGGCCCTGACCCGATCTCGTCACCACTCGACCGAGGTTAGGCTTGGCACTTATTGGGTACCGTTGTGGTGTACTCATCCCCTTTCCTGCACATATTTTTCGTGTGCGGATCCAGGTACTAGCTATCAGCCTCGAGTCTAGCTGTGTAGTTGCTGCTTCATGAGACTTCAAGGTACATCTGCCCGCGTCCGTAGACCTCGGAGTCCCCTTCTATCCCCTATGTTCTTTTTCTTCTTTTCCGTAGAAATGATGTATAGAACAGTTAGGACTTCTTAGAAGCTTGTGACATTGTGAACTTCGGGGTTTTGGGAAAGATGATTATTGTATATGCGGAGTGGCACCATTTCTGCTTATTTATTTTAACTGATAGTTGTTATTCTTGTGTTTTCATTTCATTTCCACAATATTTGGCTTACCTAGTCGTATTGACTAGGTGTCGTCACGACAATTCACTGAGGGAGAAATTGGGTCGTGACAAGTTAGTATCATAGCTCTAGGTTCATAGGAGTCGTGAGTCACAAGCTGGTTTAATAGAGTCTCGCTAGTCGGCACGCAGACGTCTGCACTTATCTTCGGGATGCTGTGAAACTGTTAGGAAAGTTCCACTTCATTTGATTCCTTGTCGTGCGAGATTATTGACTTCTAAATTCTAAACTTCTTTCTTCTATTCTCTCACAGATGGTGAGGACACGCGCTACCGGAAAGGACCAAGCACCCGCACCCCCTGCTGGAGCCGCCCGAGGCTAGGGCCCGGGTAGAGGCTGAGGACGTGCACGTGGTACAGCCAGAGCACCCGCGGGAGCTGCTGCAGAGGAGCCATCAGTAGCTCCAGTCGGAGCACAGGCACCTGATACGCCTACCACTACTATTCCAGCTCTTTAGGAGACCCTTGCACAGTTCATGAGCACGTACAACACTCTAACTCAAGCAGGGTTGATTCCCCTTGCTGTAGCCATATCTCAAGCCGGGGGAGGAGCACAGACTCCCGTTGCCCGCACTCCAGAGTAGCGAGTTCAGGTTGATCAGATCCTAAAGGTTATACCGGTACCGCATGTAGCCCCAGTTCAGCCCGATGGTAGGGCAGCAGCTTCAGAGGAGGAGCAACGGAGGCTTGAGAGGTACAAGAAGTACGACCCTCCTACATTTAGTGGTCTAGCATCAGAGGATGCTTAGGGACTTTTGGAGGAGTGCCACCGTATTCTCTACACTATGGGCATAGTAGAGTTGAGCAGGGTTTCTTTCACTGCCTTCCAGCTTCGAGGGGCAGCCTATCAGTGGTGGCGTACTTATGAGTTGGACAGTCCGGCTGAGGCAGATTCCCTTACATGGACTCAGTTCTCGGACATATTTTTGAGATAGTATGTCCCTCAGAGCCTCAGGGATACATGGCGCGTGGAGTTTGAGCAGTTGCACCAGGGTACTATGACTGTCTCAAAGTATGTCGTCCGTTTCAGTGACTTGGCTAGACATGCACCGGCCTTGGTTTCTACAGTTCGAGAGAGGGTTCACCGATTTATTGAGGGGCTCATTCCCAGCATCAGGACTAGCATGGCCCGGGAGTTAGAGATGGATATTTCGTATCAGCAGGTGGTGAGTATTGCTAGGAGAGTGGAGGGCATGCTTGCTCGGGATAGGGAGGAGAGAAAGGCCAAGAGTTCTCGAGAGTCGAGCCATTATTCTAGTGACCATGCCCCAGCTATAGTTTGTCATGGTAGGGGTTATGTGAGCTTCCCCGTTCATTCAGCTCTTCTAGCAGCCAGTGGTATTCCAGCTCCTCCTAGACCTCAGGAGCCTTATTATGCACCTCTAGTATCTAGTGTTCCTCCTACACGGAGTGCTTTCAGCAGTTAGTCTAGCAGACCTGGTCCGAGTCAGCCACAGCCGCCACGTCCTTCCAGAGCTTGTTTTGAGTGTGGCAACACTCGCCATATGGCAAGGGATTGCCCCAGACTTAGGAGGGGTGCACCTCCATAGACTTCTCAGCCACAGTGTGCTCTACAGGGTTCCTAGGCTATGATTATAGCACCAGCTGCCACTCCACCTGCTCAGCCAGCTAGAGGTGGAGGTTGGGGAGGTAGAGGTCGCCCTAGAGGGGGAGGCCAGGCCAGATACTATGCCTTTCCTACTCGTACAGAGGCCGTTGCTTCCGATTCTGTCATTATAGGTATTTTTCCAGTCTGTCATAGAGATGCATGGGTTCTATTCGATCCAGGCTCCACTTATTCCTATTTGTCCTCTTATTTTGCCCCCCCCCCCCCTTCATTTGGGCGTATCTCGATATCCTTTGAGTTCCCCTGTTTATGTGCCTACTCCTGTGGGAGATTCTCTTGTTGTTGACCGCGTTTATCGGTCTTGTTTGATTATTCTTAGTGGTTTTGAGACCAGAGCCGATTTGTTATTGCTCAGCATGGTAGATTTTAATGTTATCTTGAGCATGCACTGGTTATCGCCCCATTATGTTATTCTTGATGTCACACCAAGACTGTGACGCAGGCTATGCCAGGTTTACCGCGATTAAAGTGGAGGGATACCTTAGATTACACTCCCAATAGAGTTCTTTCATTTCTTAAAGCTCACCGAATGGTTGAGAAGGGGTGTGACGCGTATCTAGCTAATGTGAGAGATGTTAGTATTGATACCCCTATAGTTGATT
The DNA here is from genome assembly GCF_001879085.1 of Nicotiana attenuata. Classification (NCBI taxonomy): domain Eukaryota; kingdom Viridiplantae; phylum Streptophyta; class Magnoliopsida; order Solanales; family Solanaceae; genus Nicotiana; species Nicotiana attenuata. The sequence continues at coordinate 24,993 of NW_017672673.1, forward strand.
CAGTCCCGGTAGTGAGGGATTATCCTGACGTATTTCCAACTGAACTTCCGGGCATGCCGCCCGACAGATATATTGATTTTGGCATTGATATGTTGTCGGGCATTCAGCCCATCTCTATTCCTCCTTATCGTATGGCCCTTCTTGAATTGAAGGATTTGAAGGAACAGTTGCAGGAATTGCTTGATAAGGGCTTCATTCGGCCTAGTGTGTCACCTTGGGGTGCTCCTGTCTTGTTTGTGAATAAAAAGGATGGCTCTATGCGTATGTGCATTGATTATAGCCAGTTGAACAAAGTTACAGTGAAGAACCAGTATCCTTTGTCTCGTATTGATGACCTGTTTGATTAGTTATATGGTGCCCGAGTGTTTTCCAAGATTGATTTGCGTTCAGGTTATCATCAGTTGAAGATTCGGGAGCCAGATATCCCGAAGACCTCTTTCAGGACTTGGTATGGTCATTACGAGTTCCTTGTGATGTCATTTAGGCTGACCAACGCCCCAGCAGCATTTATGCATTTGATGCACAGTGTATTTCGGCCTTATCTTGATACATTCGTCATTGTCTTTATTGACGATATTTTGGTATATTCTCGGAGTCGGGAAGATCATGAGCAGCATTTGAGGGCTGTGCTTCAGACCTTTAGAGAAAAGAAATTATATGCAAAGTTCTCAAAATGTGAGTTTTGGTTAGATTCCGTGTCATTTTTGGGTCACGTAGTGCCAAGTGAAGGGATCGAAGTGGATCTGAAGAAAGTGGAAGCAGTGAAGAGTTGGCCCAGACCATGCTCAGCTACAGAGATCCGGAGTTTTCTTGGTTTGGCAGGCTATTGCCGTCGATTTGTTGAGGGATTTTCATCTATTGCAGCACATATGACCAAGCTGACCCAGAAGGGTGCTCCGTTCAGGTGGACGAAAGAGTGTGAGGAGAGCTTTCAGAAGCTCAAGACAGATTTGACTACATCCCCAGTATTGGTATTGCCATTAGGTTTGGGGTCTATACAGTTTATTGTGATGCGTCGCAAGTTGGCCTCGGTGCGATGTTGATGCAGGACCATAGGGTGATTGCCTACGCGTCCAGACAGTTGAAGGTGCATGAAAAGAACTTCCACGACCTTGAGTTAGCTGCTATTGTTCATGCCTTGAAGATTTGGAGGCACTATTTGTTCGATGTCCCTTGTGAGATCTATAATGATCACCGGAGTTTGCAGCATCTGTTCAAGCAGAAGGATCTCAATTTGCATTAGAGGAGGTGGTTAGAGATTCTTAAGGATTATGATATCACTATTCTGTACCACCCAGGGAAGGCCAATGTGGTGGACGATGCTTTGAGTCGTTGGGCAGAGTGTTTGGGGAATTTAGCTTTTCTACTAGCAGCGGAAAGGCCTATGGCGTTGGATGTTATGGCCTTAGCCAGCCAGCTTGTGAGATTGGATATTTCTGAGCCTAGTCGAGTATTGGCCTGTGTGGTCTCTCGGTCTTCTCTTTATGATCGTATCAGGGAGCGTCAGTATGATGACCCTCGTCTGCTTGTCCTTAGGGACACGGTCCAGCACGACGATGCTAAGGAAGTCACTATTGGGGATGATGGTGCATTGAGGATGCAGGGCAGGCTATGTGTGCCTAATGTTGATGGTTTGCGTGAGTTGATTCTTCAGGAGGCTCACAGGTCGCAGTACTCTATTCATCCGGGTGCCGCAAAGATGTATCAAGACTTGAGGCGGCATTATTGGTGGCGTAGGATGAAGAAGGACATAGTGGAGTATGTTGCTCGGTGCCTAAATTGCCAACAGGTAAAGTATGAGCATCAAAGACCGGGTGGGTCGCTTCAGAAGTTAGAGATTCTGGAGTGGAAATGGGAGCGGATCACTATGGATTTTATTGTTGGACTCCCACGGACTCAGCGGAAGTTTGATGCAGTTTGGGTGATTGTGGATAGACTGACCAAGTCATCTCATTTCCTTCCTGTGATGACTACCTAGTCTTCCGAGCAGTTGGCTCGAGTTTATATCTGTGAGATTGTCAGACTTCATGGCATGTCGGTATCTATCATCTCTGACCGAGGCACGCAATTTACATCACGATTATGGAGAGTCGTACAGCATGAGTTGGGTACTCGGGTGGAGTTGAGCACATCATTTCACCCTCAGAAGGACGGACAGTCCGAGTGCACTATACAGACCGAGTCCGCTTACAACAACAGTTATCAGTCCAGCATTAAGATGGAACCGTATGAGGCTCTATACGGTAGGCGGTGTCGGTCCCCAGTGGGTTGGTTCGAGTCGGACGAAGCTAGATTATTGGGCACGGACTTGGTTCAGGATGCCTTGGAGAAGGTTAAGGTGATTCAGGATAGACTTTGCACAGCCCAGTCCAGACAGAAGAGTTATGCGGACCGGAAGGTTCACGATGTTTCATTTATGGTTGGAGAGCAGGTCTTGCTTCGGTTTTCGCCTATGAAGGGCGTTATGAGATTCGGAAAGAAGGGCAAGCTGAGCCCACGATTTATTGGTCCTTTTGAGGTGTTACGGCACGTTGGGGAGGTTGCTTATGAGCTTGCCTTGCCTCCAAGTCTAGCAGGAGTTCATCTGGTATTCTATGTTTCTATGCTCTGAAAGTATCACGGTGAACCGTCTCACGTGTTAGATTTAAGTTCAGTCCAGTTGGACAAGGATCTATCTTATGTTGAGGAACCAGTGGCTATTTTGGATAGGCAGGTTTGGATTTAAGTTCAGTCCAGTTGGACAAGGATTCGTCTCCTCGGTTTGCGTGCGCAGTCCGGGCGTGTTTCCGGAAAGCTTTTATGTTGAAAGTTGATAAAAAACAAGGATTTTTGCTTTAAAACTTCATTTGAGTTGACTTCGGTCAACATTTTTGGTAAACGGACCCGGATTCGTATTTTGACAGTGCCGATGGATCCGTATTAAAATATGGGACCTGGGCGTATGTCCGGAATCAGAATCGGAGGTCCCTAGCTCGAGTTAGGAATTTTTGTTGAAAATTGAGATTCTGAAAATTTAATGGTTTCTAAAAAAAATTTAATGTTTGATCTTGTTGGTATCGGGTACGTATTTTGGTTCCGGAGTTCGGTACATGTTCAATATAATATTTAAGACTTGTATGTGAAATTTGATGAAAAACGGAATTGGGTTGATGTGATTCGGACGCCCGGTTGAGAAATTTCAAAGTGTTCTTGAGAATTTCATTCGATTTGGTGCTAAATTCATGGTTCTAGGTCTTATTTTGGCGATTTGATCACGCGAGCAAGTTCGTATGATGTTTTAAGACTTACTTTCATGTTTAGTTTGGAGCCCCGAGGGCTCGGGTGAGTTTCGGATAGGCTACTGAGTGATTTGAACTTGGAAAAAATTTGGTGGTGTAACTGAACAGGTTGCAGGCATTGCAATTGTGACCTCTGAGGCCGCATTTGCGAGCTAATTCTCGCATTTGCAAGGAGAAGCTGGGCTAGCAGTGTTCGCAATTGCGAACTTTCCTTCGCATTTGCGAAGGGATTCTGGGAATGTTAGGGATCGCAATTGCGATCAATTGGTTACAATTGCGGAAGGTCATGCTCGCATTTTCGAGACTTTCTTTGCATATGCGATGAAAGCAGGAATGGGAAGACCTTCGCATTTGCGATAGGATCTTCGCATTTGCAGGGCTCGCATTTACGACACCTGGAACTTATCAAAATGACTTTTGGACAGGCTTTTTCATTCATTCTTCAAATTTTCAAAACCTAAAACACAAGAGGCGATTTTCCATGACTTCTTCTTGCCCAAAGCATAGGTATGTGATTCTTAACTACTTTCTTTCAATCTTTCACTTCATTTTACAAGATCTCAACCTAGAATCTAAGGTTTCGATGGTGGAATTGGAGATTTTTGGGTAGAAATTAGGGATTTCGAAATTTGGGGATCTATACCTCAAATTGAGGTCGGATTCCAAAACTAATTGTATATCCGAACTCGGGGGTGAATGGGTAATCGGGTTTTGGTCCGAATATCAGGTTTGGACCAAGCAGGCCCGGGTGTTGACTTTTTCAATAATGACCTAAATTGAGTCCTTTGTTATCGTGGGTGATTCCTAAGGCTTATTTTGAAATGTTTGGTTGGTAATTTGCTAGATATTGTTGGTTCAGAGGCGTGTTTGAAAGGCAAAGCTGTGATTGAGTTTTGAATTTGGTTCGAGGTAAGTGGCTTGCCTAACCTTGTGTGGAGGAATTTCCCTTAGGATTTGGTACTGTTTGATATATGAGTGCCGTGTACGTGAGGTGACGAGTGCGTACACGGGCTATTTGTTTAAAAACCCTGTTTTCATTAAGCAAATATCTGTTTTCCATTAATTGAGCAACACTAGCATATGTAACTATCCTGTTTAGTTTAGGAAAACATGCCTACGTGCCTTAATTGTCTTAACTGCCTATCTGAACTCTGTGCAGCATGTTTTAATGAAATTTCCTGTTCTTCCTAGACTTCGGTCTTAGTGTAGATTGTGGTTTCTTGCTGTAACTGTTATCTCTTTTGATTGAGCTGCATATTTACTTTGGGACTATGGAACGGTATTCCGGGAGATCCCCCAGCATTGCATATTTACTTTGGGACTATAGAACGGTATTCTGGGAGATCCTCCAGCACTGCATATTTACTTTGGGACTGCGAAACGATATTCCGGGAGATCCCCCTGCATATTTACGTTTGAGACTACGGGACGGTGTCCCGGGAAATCCCCCTGTTGCTTATACTGTGTTCTGAGTTGTTGGTTTCCTTTGAGTTATGTTCCTGCTAGATTTCCGTATTTATTTTTCTGTAATATTTCCTTCTGTATTGTTTCATTATATTTATACCAGTAGAGCCCTGACCTGATCTCGTCACCACTCGACCGAGGTTAGGCTTGGCACTTACTGGGTACTGTTGTGGTGTACTCATGCCCTTTCCTGCACATGTTTTCCGTGTGCAGATCCAGGTACTAGCTATCAACCTCGAGTTTAGCTGTGTAGTTGCTGCTTCAGGAGACTTCAAGGTAGATCTGCCCGCGTCAGCAGACCTCGGAGTCCCTTTCTATCCCCTATGTTCTTAATCTTCTTTTCCGTAGAAATTATGTATAGAACAGTTAGGACTTCTTAGAAGCTTGTGACATTGCGACATTCCGGGTTTTGGGAAAGATAATTATTGTATATGCGGAGTGGCACCGTTTTTGCTTGTTTTCATTTTATTTCCGCAATATTAGACTTACCTAGTCGTAGTGACTAGGTGCCATCACGAGAGTTCACAGAGGGAGAAATTGGGTCGTGACAACATAGGTGCTCCCCAAGTTCCCGTGGTCAGGAGTCCGAGGAGCAGAGGCATCCCTTTCTTAATCAGCCGATGCCGGTGGAGGAGATGCAGTTGGTGTTGGTGGTGAAGGAGCAGCTGGCATCGGTGGGCGTGAACCCATCGGTGTGAAGGAGAAGAAGCAGCTGTGGCAGAAGGAGTGTTCGTTGTTATTTGCTCAATGGTTGGGGCAAAAAAGGCTCGAGGTCCGAACTCATGGGACCAGAGACAGCAATTGGGGCTGGGAACTGAGAATTAGCATTCTCGACCAGGTCCACCTCACCCCAAAGCGCTTGAGTTTCCTATTATGCTGGGTTTTGAAGCTCCCTTGTCTGAGCATCCGGTTGAGCTGATGAAGATCTCCTTTGAAGGGGAGCCTCTTATCACTAGCTTCCCCTTCATCAACAAGAACCACTGTGGCCGGCTCAGATGGCATTTTCCTTGCCTTCTTCTCTTGAGTCCCTGTCGAGGAGGAGCGTCTTCTCTTCGGTTTCTTGTTCTCGAGTTGGGGACTCCGAGAGAAGGCACCCTCACCGGAGGTTCGAGCAGATCCATGAGCTCTGTTCCAGGCAATGGCATTTTGCAACAGCCCTCCTTGCTTCCTCGGGGTCATCCAAGGCGTCAACTTCGGAGCAAATGACAAAGCCCCTTGGAAGCCCTGTATTAGGCAAAAATGGAGTTAGCAATTTATTCATGAGATTTCTTGTGTTCGAACGAGGATAAAAGAAAGAAGGACTTGGCTTACCATGGTGCTTGGCCTTCCACCCGTATTTGGGGGCTATTTCCTTCCACCGTCAGGATTCTGGAGATGTAATTTCCAGAATTTTCTGAACCCATTGGTCCAGGCCTTGGATCCGTGGCGGTTCCCATCGGGTAGCTGAAACAAAGGAAAGCGAAAATCAGCAAAAGCGAAAAATGATCTTTCACGGAGAAAGGAAGCAAATAACCGAAAACTTATGAAAAATGTTCCGCGACTCGGGAAAGGCTGGAGTTGTGATCGGGATGATATCCCTGGTAGCAATAACGACGAACCGTTCTATCAATCCACGATCATTGTCATTGTCTACGCTGGTGAGGAGAGCATTGTGGGCACACTTGCTAAAGTTATTACTCCCCCACGGAAAATCTTGAGAGAGTAAAGGTTTATTATATATGCAAGAGTTAGGGTTTTCCCGGTCTCAATGCACAATTGACGAAGGCAGGTCACCGTCTGTCATATAGATGGGCCTACTTGTGCTAAGCAGACCTAATATCGGTGGCAAAACTCTAAAATTATTAGGTCGAGCCCTTCACTCGACCCCAAAGAAAATGGACCCAAGGTAAATAGGTATGTATAGACATACATGAACCCTTCCTTGGAGTAGGTAACTCACTCTACCATATCTGGGGCAAGGATTTCAATATTGGGACAGTTGCAGTTAGAGCCGTCAAAGTGGGTTTGGCCCGTGAGGCCAGCCCAACCCAGCCCGCTACTTGGGTAGGGGTGGGTTGGAATTTTTTTAGCCCATTTAAAACTGAGGCTTATAAGCCCGGCCCAGGTCAGCCCGCTGACCTTTGAGGCTTGACCGAGGCTGGGCCTGGACCGGCCCGTGGGCCAAAAATTAATTATATTCAAATTTAAATATTTAAAAAAAGTAAAAACTAAAAAATAATCTTAACTATAATCCCCATTTTCCAACCTTAGATTGCTCATTTACCCTTCCATATCAACTAGAATTTATATTTTGATATGCATGTAGTATTAGATTAGTTTTTCTTTTGCTTAATTAACAACGAACTAGGAAAATTTTAAGTGGCCAATAATATTTTTTTCAAAAGAAAATATTATTTTAAGTGGCCAATGATCAGTTTGGTTACTTTAATATATTATTAATTATTAAATTGCTCTTCAGTATAGAAAATGGTCAAGTTTTAATACCCAAAATAAATTGACAATACTAGCAAATATCATGAATTTTAAAATTTTTATGGACTATAATGATGAAATCGACAAATAATGTTAAACCTAAATTAAAAAACCTTAACATATAAACTTATTGAAGCAATTCCTGAACCTAAGGAAAGTGAAAGAAAAGTACTAAAAAATATTCATGTAACGTTAAAAAAAAGAGCTAGAGATATAGAGAATTTGCATTTCAATTACGAGATTCCTTGTCAAATATCAAGATTCTTGTACACTCTAAATAAAACAGAAGTTGTTCATATGATCAAGTCCATTTTAAGGCCCATATAGATGGAGGGCCGGCCCGCCCTAACCCACCAAATTTAAAAGCCCACGAGGCTTGGGCTGGGTTGGGCTGGGCTAGCCCGTTTTGACAGCTCTAGTTGCAGTCCTCTTTCACACTTGGGATACTAGGAGGGTGAATGGAGGAGGGATACCTATGAACTGGCCAAAACCGATGGCCTTGAGAAGTTGCAGAAGGGACTTTTTCTTGAAGATCATTTGCGGTGCTGAGATGATGTGGTATGATGGTGCTAACAGTTGGAGGATCAGACTCGATGTCGACCTACTTGTCTTTATTTTTCTTTGGACCTCCACCAAAGAGAAGACCGATATTTCTCAAGAAAGCAGTGTAAGAAGCCATCGTGGTAAAAGGTTAGTAAATTCTTGTTGATGAAGTTGAAGGGTGTGAAAGAGTTCTTAGCAAATGCGGAGAAAGAAGAAAAATTTATGAAAGTAGTGAAAGTGAAGTAGTAAAAATGATGAGTAGTGTAGAAGATATAGATGGCAAAAATCATTGTCATGATTACCTCGAAACCCGGCGAAAATATTAGTTGAATCACGGGGCAACACGTGTTCGGGGTATTAAATGCAAAGAGATGTGCGTCCCCTCAAGTGTTAGAGACTGTTCAGGAATTTTCCCTCCAAGAAAGGAATATTCATTTACTTCCCAGTAACGCTGAGTTTCATCACCGTAAAGTAGGAGGACTAACAGTATGGGGTAAAATTGGTTGATAACATATGGTCGAATGGTAAGATGACACGTGGAACCAGAGATAAGCAAAGGACGAGTCGGGTAACAACTGATACCAAATGCGACGCGTGTGACCTGTATCGGATGGATTCCGGGAACATAGTCGGCAGTAAGAGTTCAAAGGTTTGCCGGACATTATTCAATGAGGGAATATTTGCTTGCTTTAAATGAACGGCCGTTACAGAGAATATTTGCATTCAAGGCTTGTCGTTATATATTCATCCATGACACTTTTATTCTCTTTTAAGAAGAGTTTGATCCTAGGATTTTGTTTCCCTAGGTAGAGCTATAAATAGTGGGGTTAACAGCCATTGTCAAGAGAGAGAAAAATATTCGGCGCGAAAAAGCTGTACTTTACTATCTTGGTTCTCACACTTTACTATTTAGCTCTCATTTTAACAGTTTTATTATCACTTTATTATTATTTTCATTTCTGCTCTCGGAAAGGTTGAGTTCGGAATCAGGCTAGTATCCTCTTTAATTTCAGTCGTTAAATCTTAGTTTTAATCTTATTTTTTTTATCACTATTTGGATCAAATCAACTTGTTTATCTATAAACCACGTTACAAATTTAAGTGTATCGTTTTACGAGTAAATGAATATGTTTAAGTTGTCGATATCTCCTTGTGATTTGTATTGTTGAAAACCAGATATTCAAAAAGACTGCTAAAGCACTTCATGGCATGTGTGGGCATGTTAAGGCCAGGCAGAAGATGCGCAATAAGCTGCGGAACAGTGAACGTTGGTAACATTCCTCTATTTTTCTATATTTATTAACCAATCCACGTACAAACCTATTTCTACATTTGCTGTCAAACCACGCTGATATCTTGGATTGCATATTTTTGCCCCTACCACTCCCCAATAAACTGATGCATTATTATTGTATACTTATTTATGAACTGTACAACAAGTCGTTAGAAATTACTACTACTGGCATTATTATTGTTTACTAATGAAGAGTGTGATGGGGACTATGATTACTGCTTTAATTCAAATCTGAGAGTCCCACATGTCACTAAATAAATGCATGACAGTAGTGTACCTACTGTCTGGACTCGGTCTCTTTCGAATATGCCATATTCAAATTTTGGAATCCTTCTCATTTTCTCTTTCCCCTTTTGTCCCCCTGTCTCTTTCTCTTCTTTACTGCCGTTGCCAAGTTACTTCTTACTATATATGTATTTGTTTGATTTATTACTGGCCACTAATCTCTGAAATTGCAACGTGGTACCTTTCATAGATCCAATATTTTGAAATAATGAATGTGAAATACAATCCACCGTAGGTCACGTAAAGATAATTTAACTCCCCTTCGACCATTGATGTTTCCATCAGAATAGGCTACTTAGGGGGTATGGTCCTTTCCTGAAACCTGCATGAGTACGAGATATTTTATGCACCGAACTGACCTTTCGAGTGAAAGGTAGTGGGTATGCTTACATTCGTGGTCAGATCGAGTGAAATATAGTGGGTATGCTCACATTCGTGATCGGAAGTGTTCATCTGTAATGTGTCAAACAACGAATTCAGGATTTTCAACAAGAAATATCAATATTTAAAGAAATAAATATATGAAGAAGTCAAAATAATTCAATACAGTATACATATAGTAGTATATATAAAATAATTTGTACCTATCTAAAAAGCATATTTTTCCGGCTAAGGGATATTAGTTGACGCCCTTAAAATAAGCAACATCCGTCTTAATATTTAGAATTTACTTGCATGACAACGTTTCTTCAGTCGATTAAATGGTAAAACTTGCCAATCAACCATTTACCACTTGTTTGGATAATCGTTACATATTATATTATATCGTATTGTATTGTTATTTCAAATATAATATTAATTTTGATCGTAACGATTAAAAGTGGCTAACTTAGATATATTACCTATCCATCAATAATTCTTTTTTCCTTCTCTCTTTCTATTGCCTTAAAACCAAGAATATATAAAAGTCTTTCTTTCAATGTACATGATTTTGTATTAACTTCCATGCCGCAGAAGGATAAAATAAGAAGAAGTCAAGTCAACTTTTTACCCATTTGTACGTCATTGGAAGGAAGAAACTTCAATATAAAAAAATGAAGAAACAAGTAGTGCAAAATGTCTGACCTAGTCGAAGCGTCTTATTTTTCTTTGGTGACTCATCAGTCCTCTTTGTGAAAATATCTGCTGATAGTACTTCCTCGGTTACAATAATTACTGTTTTCTTCTGTTACAATAAATACTACTCCAACATTATTAAATCAAAATCTTAATTTGATTTAATGGGATATTAGTGATAAAATCTTGATAGAACACTTCTCTCTTAGGAGTAATACTTAATATGAACCAGCAAGTTGTAGAAAACAAATTAGTAGTGGCTAGTTAGATTAACACATGAGTGAGACAAGCTTCAATATTATTCATCCCATAATCACCCATAGATCTGCACTCTTATATTTAAAATTCATACACAACTTTTCTACGTGGAGTGGTAGGTGTATTGGTCAAAATCTAACCACACGACCACGGCGACAATGACCCCGTCCCAACCATCCTGCAGTAGTAGCCAACGAACTCGACTTCGTCTAATCACTACTATTTACGATATAAGCGTCGAGGTCGAGGCCTCTCCATGAGGGGAGGTCACCTCCCCGACCCGGCCCAAATAAAATATGATGAGCACGAGAAGTTCTCGACTATAAATAGAGGGCAGAAGAACCTCTTCAAGGGGGGGGGGGGGGGAGGGCTCTCCATGATCCACGAACAAAGGAAATAATGAGAGAACTCCACGAAAGAGAGACTGAACCTAGACAAAAAGAGAGAGATTCCATCTTCAACTACGGATGAAGAGATAATTTGATTGTAATCTCCTGAACCTCTTCAAGGAGAGGCAGGCCAAATTTCCATAATCAATAAAATCTCCCAAGTGTCATTTCAATTCAATCTTCTATCTTTATGATTCTGTTCTTTGATCCAGTATTAATTATGATTGACTATGATTTACCCCTTCATCTATATTGATTGATTTGCTTAAAAAGTGTAATAACTTTTGAACCAAACAATTTGGCGCCGTCTGTGGGGATTTCCTAGTGAAAATACTTAGTTCTTCCTGGATCGAAGAAAAAGAAACACCAAGAAGAAAATTCAACTCAAACCAGAGTCAATGGAGGCGCATCAAACAAAAAAAAAAAGAATCGAATGTGCCAACGGGAGCTAGAAATCTTCCGCCTTGTTGACCTCGAACAGCCCGAGCGAGGAAAGAAGTGATGCAAAGCATCCCCCCTTCTCCTCCTGATCGCCGGGCAGAAGAATGGAGCATCCCCCCCCTCATCCACCATACTGTGTAAGGCCGGAAACCGGCACAGAGGTGTTTCAAACGAGGAATCGAAAAATCACCTCGAAGCACCCTGAATGCCACGGTCAGGCGAACAATCATAACACGGGTGCAACATACAACCACAGGCCAAAACGAAGTCGAAACTTAATACCCGTGGCGTTGAACCATCGATGTAAGCAACAAAACCAGGCTAAATGCCTTCGCCATCAAAGTTTGACAGTTCGACCTCGCTCGAACTAGGATTCAGGCTAAGTGCATTCGCCATCAAAGTTTGATAGTTCGACCTCGTTCGAACCGGGATTCAGGCTAAGTGCCTTCGCCATCAAAATTTGATAGTTCGACCTCGTTCGAACTGGGATTCAGGCTAAGCGCCTTCGCCATCAAGGTTCGATAGTTCGACCTCGCTCGAACTGGGATTCAGGCTAAGCGCCTTCGCCATCAAGGTTCGATAGTTCGACCTCGCTCGAACTGGGACTCAGGCTAAGTGCCTTCGCCATCAAGGTTCGATAGTTCGACCTCGCTCGAACTGGGACTCAGGGTAAGTGCCTTCGCTATCAAAGGTTGACAGTTCGACCTCGCTCGAACTGGGACTCAGGCTAAGTGCCTTCGCCATCAAAGTTTGATAGTTCGACCTCGTTCGAACTGGGATTCAGGCTAAGCGCCTTCGCCATCAAAGTTTGACAGTTCGACCTCGCTCGAACTCGGACTCAGGCTAAGCGCCTTCACCATCAAAGTTTGACAGTTCGACCTCGCTCGAACTGGGACTCAGGCTAAGTGACTTCGCCATCAAAGTTTGATAGTTCGACCTCGCTCGAACTGGGACTCAGGCTAAGTGCCTTCACCATCAAGGAGCGACAGGTTCGACCTTGCTCAAACTGAGACGAGCTATCCTCTCGAAAAGTTCGTAAGGAAATCCACGACCAAAAACTTTCATCACATAAGGGAAACCGGGACTCGTCTGACGAGCCCTCACCCCGCGACCAGATCGTAAATCAACATAGAACTGAAATGTAAAGCAAGAAGCGAAGAAGAATTCTTTATTCATGAACTCAGAAATACGGGCTATTGCCGCTTACATCCGGTCCAGGCCAGCCAACTAAAAAAAAAGAGGGGAAGAAAACAACAAGGAACAAACAAACGCCCATCGGCATACGAAATAAAAAAAAACAACGAAACACAATTTTCTCTCACTCGGCGCTAACACCATCGTTATCATCATCACCACTTGCATCCCCATCAGCTTCAGGTGTCGCCACATCATATCCACAGTTGGCTCGAGCCTCACGAGCCTTCTGGCGCGCCTCCTCGAAAGATGCCTCAGTCACGGTGCCCGCTTCCCACAAGTTCTTGAAAATGTCACGTTGAGCTTCGGCGTAGACCCAGAGTTCATGAGCCTGGTGGGGAACAGCAGTGCGGGATGATCCAGCCTGGGCCCTCAGCCGCTGATTCTCCTCCTCCAAGGCCGCAACTCGATCCGACAAGGCTAAGGCCTCCTGATCAATCGCACTAATCCGCTCCTCGAGCCTCTCCTCCCTAAGGGCCGCAGTAGCCCTCTCCGACTCTCGCTCGGACTCATGTACATGAACTGCGCCTCTAAGGCCGCTGCCCTCGTCGAAGCATCCAACGCTTCCCTCTCCATGCGCTCCAAATCGGCGACCTTGCTTTCCAGTGCAATTAGCTTCCCTCTCCATTCAGCATCCACCTCTGCGGCTCTGGCCTGGCTCTGCTCCAGTTCCAACTGCATTGCTAGTAACTTGCCCTGCAGGTGCTCACATTCCACAGCGACCCCTTTGCCCACCTCGAGCTCCTCGTCCTTGAGGCGCATTTGCTCTTCAAGCTCGCTCCTGCTGCGAAGCGCCTGCACTAGCTCCTGGTCCCTCTTCTCCAATTCCTTGCCCAAAGCCCGGTTGCGGGGATCATTCCTTAACCGTTCATGCAACTCACGGCATCTATCGCAATAGCGACGATACTTTTCCAGCATCTGCAAGAAGATCCTCGACTGGACATTGGCCCTGCGAATATTCTCTACCTCCAACATGTACGTCTGCAAAACAAGAAAGCAGTCAAACTAATGCTTATTCTGCAACAAAGGAGAAATAAATCGAAGTCAAATATAACATACCCGTAAGCCCATCACAGCTACCTCGTCCATCACTTCGACATCCAAAACATTCCTCAGGGACTCGTTCTCGGCCTTAGAATACAGCAAGCTAAATTGTGGTACCAAGTTACCTCCTTGAGTCAACAGGTTCACATCAGCGGGTGTCACACCTCCTTTTTTTCACTACACCCCGGGAAAGGGTGTAATAAAGGGAGTTATTTCCAACTTGAAGTGACAATCGAAACGAGATTATTATTAAAAGGTACAGAGTCGCCACTTGGGAGATTTATGGTTTCCCAAGTCACCGGTTTAGAATCCCGAATCGAGGAAAAGATTGACTCTGTTTAACAGTCCGCGCACCAGAAATCCGAGTAAGGAATTCTGTTAACCCGGGAGAAGGTGTTAGGCATTCCCGAGTTCCGTGGTTCTAGCACGGTCGCTCAACTGTTATATTTGGCTTAATTATCTGATTTTAAACAATTATGAACCTATGTGCAATTTTTAGCTTTCAGCCGCTTTTATTATTATTTTTAAAGAGAATTGCAACGTCATTAAAACACGTCTTGAACCACGTCACATAAATGCACCCGCGGTTTTTGACATATTTTAACATCGTTGAGATTTGGATTTGGGTCACATAAATGTGCACTCGAGTTTAGGAAAGTAATATTATTAAAATAACGCGCTTAAAACAATTACGCATTTTTAACTTTGCGAGGGCCATGGAAATTTGCTAAATGGAACGCCTCGAATTCTAAGGATTGAACAAAATTAAATGAGGGCCGTGCATTTTTGTGAATTTTGTTCGGCATGGCACATCTCGATTTATTCTAAAGGAAATTCCAAGCTAAATCCTTGAGGGCCATAAACTATTGATGTCAACCAAGTTCAAACCTATATCCAACCCCAAATTATTTATTCAAATATACTTGACTAATTAACGAGATCAAAATTCAACAAAAGTCGTGGACGACTATCACAAACATAATCACATTAATTAGCAGCATATGAATTGAGCGTGGAAGCTACATTGAGATAAGGCCAAAATAACAAATTAAAAGGAACTAATAAACTACTTCTCATGCTTTCCATCGTAAGAACAAAACAAAATATCACACCAAAGGATTATACTAGCAAGATAATAAGCATAATAAAGAGAGAGAGAGAGTGGACCTTTAAGCAGTTTGCTCGACAGTAATGCTTTCCACAACAACTTACAGTTAATCGAGGGACAAGAAATCCGGCGATGGAAACTCGGCAATACAGCAAACAATAAACTCGAGACTAACTTAAGGTGAAAATAAATATGTGGATGCAACAACAGATCTTATGAATCAGCACAAATCACTGGTTGTGGCATGTACAAGAGCATTCCAACATGTAATATCACCTCCAACATCAGAAGTCATTTCTATTTGCTTTACATGCTCTTACAAAAAAATAGGACCAGCTGAACATTTATGCATATACGCATAGCACTATGTGTTGTAAATGTATATCTCAAATTCCACACAACGAAAGCTAGTTCACAGGAACAACCAAACATCAGTAGTTAAGGCATATACTACTGATGATATACGTTATTATAAAACAAACATTCATGAAAAATGAAGCAGATCAAATTTATGATAAATACATAAACTAAAATATTTTTTATAATTTTCATTTCTGATAATAAAATAAAGTAAAGAAGTCAAAAATAGTTGAAATAGCTATATTAGGCCTACATTAAATATTTACATGCTAAAATATGAAAAATTTTGGGGAGGGTCAAAAATCACATGTCTACAGCTGCCCCTCTTTGACTGGAAACGCGACGAGTTTTCTGACAAAGAATGACTAGACATGTTTTTTGACCCGACCCTTATTTGGAGGGACCGAGACTGAAAGAAAAGGAGAATGTGACCGAGCCCTGGTATCTGAGCCGCCTACATATCCTTGGCTATAAAGGAATCAGGCCACGTGTAGTTCAGAGGTGAGTGAGATGATGGAGTATGCCGAGGTGGAGAGCCAGTCGAGGTGCCGTTCCGCGGAGGTTCCGGTCCACGGTCCTGTTATTACATCAAAATCAAAAGAAATAAAAAAAAGACTAGCTAAGCCTGTCAACTACGAGTTACAAGATTCCTATCTATAAGTCTTCTGAAGCTTGATCTTGAGCCTTGAGTGGTTCTTCATGCAAACTATAGATTTGAACCTTGACGCTTGCTAGTTGCAGGTGCTAGTTCATTCTTCTTCAACTTTTCGGATCAAACCCGGACACCACACCATGCCTGTGACTCCAATCATGTCTTAAGCAATTCACATCTTTCTCTACTTCTGTATTTGGATTCACTTTTTCCTTCTTTTTGTTTCTCCTCTTCTTTTATTATTTTGGATTGTGACTAACTTCCGCTGATCATCTCGGACTGTTGACTTGCATTCTTTCCGCAAGCCTCTTTTGTTGTTGCCTTGAATTGTGATCTGAGATGTTTTGCCATTTCTCCGAATGATGCTTGACTGCTAAGACTTGAAACATATGCCTCTGTTATCCAGGCGGGATCCTGATTGCTAAAACTTGAAATATATGCCTCTGTTCTCCAGGCGGGCTCCTGATTGCTAAAACTTGAAATAAATGCCTCTGTTTTCCAGGCGGGCTCCTGATTGCTAAAACTTAAAATAAATGCCTCTGTTCTCCAGGCGGGCTCCTGATTGCTAAAACTTGAAATATATGCCTCTGTTCTCCAGGCGGGCTCCTGACTGCTAAATTTTGAAATAAATGCCTTTGTTCTCCGGGCGGGCTCCTGATTGCTAAAACTTAAAATAAATGCCTCTATTCTCCAGGCAAGCTCCTGATTGCTAAAACTTGAAATAAATGCCTCTGTTCTCCAAGCGGGCTCCTGATTGCTACAACTTGAAATAAATGCATCAGTTCTCCAGGCGGGCTCTAAAACTTTAAATAAATGCCACTGTTCTCCAGGAGGGCTCCTGATTGCTAAAAACATGAAAAAAAATGCCTCTGTTCTCCAGGCGGGCTCCTTATTGCTAAACGTTGAAATAAATGTCTCTGTTCTCTAGGCGGGCTCCTGATTGCTAAAACTTGAAATAAATGCCACTGTTCTCCAAGCGGGCTCCTGATTGCTAAAACTTGAAATAAATGCCTCTGTTCTCCAGGCGGGCTCCTGATTGCTAAAACTTGAAATAAATGCCTCTGTTCTCCAGGCGGGCTCCTGATTGCTAGGACTTGAAATAAATGCCTCTGTTCTCCAGACGGGCTCCTGATTGCTAGAACTTGAAATAAATGCCTTTGTTCTCCAGGCGGGCTCCTGATTGCTAAAAACTTAAAATAAATGCCTCTGTTCTCCAGGCGGGCTCCTGATTGCTAAAAACTTGAAATAAATGCCTCTGTTCTCCAGGGGGGCTTTTGATTGCTAAAACATAAAATAAAGGCCTCGGTTCTTCAGGCGAGCTCCTGATTGCTAAAAACTTAAAAATAAATGCCTCTGTTCTCCAGGCGGGCTCCTGATTGCCAAAACTTGAAATAAATGCCTCTGTTCTCCAAGCGGGCTCCTGACTGCTAAAAACTTGAAAATAAATGCCTCTGTTCTCCAGGAGGGCTCCTGATTGCTAAAAACTTGAAAATAAGTGTCTCTGTTCTCTAGGCGGGCTCCTGATTGCTAAAAACTCTCTGCTCTTCAGGCGGGCTCCTGATTGCTAAAAACTTGAAATAAATGCCTCTGTTCTCTAGGCGGGCTCCTGATTGCTAAAACTTGAAATAAATGCCTCTGTTCTCCAGGCGGGCTCCTGATTGCTAAAACTTGAAATAAATGCCTCTGTTCTCCAGGCGGGCTCCTGATTGCTAAAACTTGAAATGTATTCCCTTGTTCTCCAGGTGGGCGCCTGATTGCTGAACTTGAAATGTATCCGGCCGCCTGATTGCTGAACTTGAAATGTATTCCCTTGTTCTCCAGGTGGGCGCCTGATTGCTGACTTGAAATTATTCCCTTGTTCTCCAGGGGCGCCGGAAATATATTCCCTTGTTCTCCAGGTGGGCGCCTGATTGCTGAACTTGAAATGTATTCCCTTGTTCTCCAGGTGGGCGCCTGATTGCTGAAATTAGAAATGTATTCCCTTGTTCTCTAGGTGGGCGCCTGATTGCTAAACTTGAAATGTATTCCCTTATTCTCCAGGTGGGCGCCTGATTGAAGAGTTTGAAATGTATTCCCTTGTTCTCCAGGTGGGCGCCTGATTTCAACAAAATAGACAAACAAAGAACATTTTCTGCCCCAGTTTGGTGGCTGGGCACATGGGTGAGTGTTGAACTGAATTATTCTACCAACTATTATAAGAATTTGAAAGCTAAGTCCTATTATCCAGGGAGGTCCTGATAACTCCTAACAATTACGAACCTAAGTTATATCTTCTAAAAGCATTACTCCCACTACATTCGTTATCTAAAAGGTCTTAAACTACTTTCCATTATCCAGGAGGGTCCTGACAATTTCTAGTTAAAAGGCGGTTTTAACCTAAGCTATATCTATTGCAAGTACGACTTCCACCACATCTTGTTATCTAAACAAACTTTAAAACTACATCCCATTATCCAGGAGGGTCCTGAAAACTCCTAATTGAATCCTATCTTAGACATACAAACCTTGAGACCAGCTCGTATTCCTTGGGGTACATTTATGCTAAATTATGCTATTCATGATTGTTTTGAAATTTAAACTAAATCCCATTTTCCAGGAGGGTCCTGACAACTTCTCGTCATACCTGTTTGGTGTTGCCTTTCCTTACGGAGGGTTTCTCTGAAGCAGACAAAACTTCTGCCCCTATTTGAATCAAAGAAAAATATTGCCAGTTTAAAATGTGTTGGTTGGTTTGTGGCCTTGAACTTTGAGGGAGATTGCTCCTTCAACTTCCCATGATGACTGACTTCCACTTGAAGACCTTGCTTGTTTATGGACTGACCACTTCCTTTGTAAACCTTAACCCAGAAAATACCTCTTCTCCTTCAGACTCAATACCCTCTATCTATTGCACCGCTAATACCGACACTTACCAAACCTTTGTGTTTCTCATGGACTCCTAAGCATATTGATTGTTAGCAACTCATCGCGCATGTTGTTCTTTCCTGTTTTGAATCACTGGCCTTGGCCTCGAGATCTATTGTTCCTTCATTTGCCATGATAATTGATTCCCACCCGAAGACCTTGCTTGTTTATTGACCTACCACTTTCTTTGTTACCCTTGACATAGAAAATATCCCTGATCTGTTCACCAAACACCCTCCATCTTGTTTCATTGTTCATGAATTGATATGTACCAAACCCTTGTATTTCACACGAATCCCAAAGCACGTCAATTGCCACCCACTCAAGATGTATGTTGTTCTTTCTTGACTTAAACCCATGGTTCGGTCCTTGAGGTCTACAGCTCCCTCATTTGCCATGATAACTTTGACTTCTGCTTGGAAGGTCTTGCTCATCACTGGTTTAACACCCTTTTATCAAGCTTATCACAGGAAATACCTTTGATATGTTCGCCCTAACCCTTCATTTGTTGCATCGTTCATGAATTGACATATACCAATCCTTTGCATTTCACAAGAATCCTCAAAGCATGTTGATTGCTGCCAACTCAGTGTGCCTGATGTTCGTTCCTGACTTGACGCTTTGATGTGTTCACCAGATCCCGTTTTGTTCAATTGGAAAGCTTGGTGGCAGATTTGAAGTCATTTCTCACTTGTTATGACCAAACAGACTCAAGAGGAGGAAGTAAACGAAACAAAAGGAACAGAGTGAAGGACAAAAAGTAGAAACCTATCAGGTGTGGATACCAACTCTAATGACCATGACACGCACCTGTAGATATTTTGTCAAGCAAATCTGAGGTTCAGCTCTTGTTGTACCAGGGCTCCTGATTGCTAAAAACTTGAAAATAAATGTCTCTGTTCTCCAGGCGNTCACTTGTCATGATAACTGATTTCCATTCGAAGACCTTGCTCGTTCCTTGACTAAACACTTTCTTTGTCAACCTTAACCCAGAAAATACCTCCTCTCGTTCGAACCCAATACCTTCTATCTGTTGCATTGCCCCTGAACTGACATCTACCAACCTTTGTGTTTCACATGATCCCCAAAGCATATTAATTGTTACTAAACTCAGTGTGCATGATGTTCTTTCTTGACTCAAACCACTGGCTCTGGCCTCGAGGTCTATTGCTCCATCGCTAGCAATGATAACTTCGATTTCTTCTTGCAAGATCTTGCTTGTCACTGGTTTACCACCCTTTTGTCAATCTTATCACAGAAAATATCTTTGATCCATTCACCCTAACCCTCATTCTGTTGCATTGTCCATGAATTGATATATACCAAGCCTTTGTATTTCAAACGAATCCCAAAGCATGTTGATTGTTGCCAGCTCAGTTCGCTTGTTGTTCATTTTCGGACTTATGACACTTTGACGTGCTAAACAGATTCCGTTTTGTGCAATTGGAAAGCTGGTGGCAGATTTTGAAGTCATTTCTTACTTGTTATGACCAACAGACTCAGTAAGAGTAAGTAACAAGCAAAAGGACAATGTAGAGGACAATGGAAGGGGATGATTCATAACAGAAAACTCAAGAGTAGAAACCTATCGGATGTGGATACCGAATTCTAATGACCAGGCAATGCACCGTGCGGCCNCTGCCCCAGTTTCCTTTTTGGGGACTATTGGGACTTTTATTTCGGTGTGACTGAACCTCAGAGAGAGGCTGCCTACGTACCCTTTCGGGATCAAGTCAAACGTAGTTCAGGTCATAAAATTACATTCGTTGTTGCGATCTTTCTTTTTTTCCACTTTTCCTTTTCTTTCTTTTCATTTCTTTTCTTTTCCTTCTCTTTTCTTTTTCTTTTCTGTTTTTTTTCTTTTCTTTTCTCTTCTCTTTTTCCTTTTTTCCTTTTACTGTTTTTCTCTTGTTCCTTGACTTACTTTCACGCTTGTGTTTATGAGCTTTGCTACTAATTCCGAAAGAGGGGTATGAAAGAAAATAACTGAGGCTCAAAGGGGTAACAAAGGATAAAGTGTTTGGATAGCAGAACAAAATGCCTTCGTCATTTCAGTCTCCAAAACATGCCAAGTACCAACAAATACAATTAAACCAAAGAAAATAAAACCTCTCGACCACATCGGAATTGATGGCCATTTCAACACACTTGCCTTTTATGTCTGTTAAATACAAAGTGCCATTGGACAACACTCTCGCCACGATGAACGGCCCCTGCCAATTTGGGGCGAACTTGCTTTTGGCCTCAGCCTGATGCGGCTTGATGTATTTCAATAGGGTTTCTCTGTGTTCTATATGCCCCAATTTCACATGGTTCGGGCTTCAAATGATCTCAAAGTGCCTAAAACTGTTTTTATTTCCCTCAAGTGCCCCTGTCATCTTCAAAATTGTCTCATTGCTTCCTGGCCAAACTGATTTTTAAAGATCAGGCTGAGAATTATGTTGTGCATGTCATGTCACTAAAGCCAACAGGAAAAGAATTGTGGAAGGAAAAGAGAATTAAACAAAAGAAAATGGCTAAAAAGAAAACAGGAAATTGCATTAGACAGACGGTTACACGGCTCGAACAACAAGACAAGTAAACTAGATTGGGGTTACAACCCTGGAACAAACCTAGACAGCACTAAACGAGCTACTATGACAAAACAAACCAGGCAAAATGAAAAGATAGAAGGGTTTGAGTCACAAGACAATATCCGGATTACAACCCTGAAATAACCCGGACAACAGAAATGACAACAAAATAAACCACCAAACTCCACTCCGGCTGACCAAGAAATGGAGCATCTTCCCAATTACCAAGCACGGCATCTTAGCCACTGAGTTTCGCATCAATACTGCCAAGACCATTATCGACTTTAATCAACAAATTCCGAAGAGGATTCGCATGCTCCCTGTCACTGTCATTGACCACAACTACCCCTTCTTGAATCATTCTCTCTATTTCCTTTTTCAAAGAGCGACAATCTTCAATGCTATGCCCCTGGACATTAGAGTGGTACATGCACCGCACAGTAGGATCAAAGCCTTCTGCATATGGGTCTGGAGTATAGCCGAGGAGCAGCTCAATCAGGCCAGAATGCTTTAACATTTCAAACAAACTTGTGTAGGATTCTCCGATGGGCGTGAAATTACCTTTCTGCCTTTATTTCCCTCCATGCCTCAGTTTACTAGGACTGTTGGATGCCTGAAAATGCTGTGAAGGCACGCGTGAATTTTGGGATGCTGGTGCCTGCTCTAGGGAGTGACCTGGTGGTTGGACAGATGGCCGGGTGTTGTTCGACGGATAATACCGAGGTGGCTTATGTGGAGTTTGGGGATGTTCACGGGGTCGGTGTCGAGGCTGGGAGTGTTGATCAGGAAAACTCATCAGATCATCTTTTCTGCTTCCCCATCCCCCACCCAAGCTTGCTGGGATATTTGGAATGTCTTTCGACCAACTCATGATCTTACCTGACTTGATTACCTCTTCTACTAACTCCCCCATTCTTAACACCTCATCGAAAGGTCTACCCACAGCCGGAACAAATGATTGAAGTAGGTGGGACCCTGGGCCCGTAGGAAAAGCTCAACCATTTCTTCTTCACCAATCGGGGTACTGACTCGAGCAGCTTGCTCCCTCCATCTGAGCCCAAACTCCCTAAAGCTTTTCTCCGGCTTCTTTTCCATCTTAGATAGCGAGGAGCGGTCTGGGGTAACACTTGATTTGCATTGAAAGTATCGGACAAAGTCTTGAGCCATGTCACCCAATGTAAGCCACTTATCGACATTTTGACGACCATGCCAGTCCAAAGCTGCGCCAGTTAGGCTTTCACTGAAATATGCCATCATCAGGTCATCTTTCTCTCCAACACTTCTCATTTCGTTGCAATAAACCTTCAGGTGGGATACCGGATCCCCAGACCCATCATACAAGCTGAATTTTGGTAATTTAAACCCCATGGGTAGGCGAATGTCAGGAGACACGGACGGTTCTTTATAATCCTCGATACCCTGATCCCTCATTCCTTGCTTGTCCCTTAAGGACTGTTCTACGCTTTTCAGCTTCCTGGGTACCCCATCTGACCCTTCTCTTCCTGTGAATTCTCCATTTTCAACATGAGGCTCATCCCGTGGGCCTTGCTTGTGCGAGTTGGGAACCTTGTGAGCAACCTCGGAGGGGTAATATTGGGCGTTATGAGCTTTGGGCGGGTGTTCATTGTCGAGAACAGTGAATGTGACCGGAGGGTACTTTTGGGAAAAGATAGTTGGACTACTAGGGCGGCTGGGAAAGCTGTGATAAGCGGATAAATATGGAGAGGGTGGACGATCGCCTGGCGTTGTGTCTGGAGTTTGGGTAAGGACAGCATCTAGGAAGCTGCTGGGTGGCGGGGGTGGTGCTTTCCCAGTCATCCATGCCCGATACATGTCTGCCACGTGTTGTCTCAACATTTTTACCTCTTCTACCAACCCGTTGTCCCATTCAATCAGCTGATTTCGGGCATTGGTATCAACCCACTCAGTTTTGTTGTTCTCTGCCATTGTCTTTTGCCTTTGTGTTGTAGAGAAGAGTTACCACTTTAAAACCACAAACCAACCACCTTTCTGATATGATCACAACAAAATGAAGCCATCACGTTAGCGTTAGGGCATTTAACGTAAGATAATTTCACTTTACGTGCAATGCACCTAGCCACAGCTATCGGTTCTAAAATGACTTCGAGGGTACAAAGGTCAGTTGGCATCATCCCAATCTGTTCATTTCAACCTCTCTCCTTTCTTTTCTTTCCTCACCTTTTTTAGCTCGCTCATTTTTCCTTCCTCTTTTTCCTTCTAATTATCACTCTTTTCCTTCCTTCTCATTTCTCACCTCCCACAATTTCACCATCCTTTCTTTCTTTTTCTCTCTTTTCCTTCCTTTTTTCTTCTTTTTCTTGTTCTTTTTCTTTTAATACAAAAAACGATTCGATCGAATCCTATGTAGGTTGCCTACGTATCACGACCCCGCATGAATTAGATCTTTGCGTCGGGAATAAAGTAAACAAACTAACATTATTTTTTTTTTCTTTTTCTACTTTAATGACTACTCTGATGAGAAAAGGGAAATGAAAGAAGCAAATCATTTTTGTTTTTTGAATTTTCTAGACTTAATGTTCTATGACCTATTCTAAACTCAAGCTTAACGAGCATATATTTTTTTCCTCTTTTTGAGACAAACACTCTATGGAAAATTATTAAGGAAAAATCCTACACGAAGAAAATATTTTTTGATTCTTTTTTCTGAAATGAAGTCCGAACAATAAAACAAAGAAAAACATTTCGAATTTTCATTTGATATCCTGACGCAAGATTTCGAAACAAGCAATGAAAAAGATAATACAAATACTTTTTTTTTTAATTTTAATTTTGATTGCCTAAAGCAGGAATTCTAATGATAAACAAAAGATAAACTATTTTTATTTTCTATGTACAATATCTTAAAGTTCTAATGAAAATAAAAAGAATTTTTTTTTCACTAATTTTCCAAAGAAACACCTCAAAAGAAAATCTTTTTGGGTTTTGAAATTAACACCTTAAGGAAAGCTTTAAAGAAGTACTAAAAGAAAATTCTCTTCTTTTTTTTGAATTTTGGTCCTAATATACTAAAGGAAACATAAAAATAATTCATTTAAGTCCTAGATATTAATTACCTAAAGGAGAAACAACCTCAATTTTTTTCATTTCTAGAATTAGTATTCTAAAGAAAACTTATAACGGAAATATAAAATGCAACATCTTTTTCTTTTTTTTTTTGGATTTTTGAGTTACACCATGCCTTTACAAAATAACAAAAAACTTGACATTATTGTACAAAACTAGAAAGTAAAAGACAACATAAAAAAACATACTCAAAATAACTAAAAATAAAAATAAAAATAAATCTCCTTAAGCAACTCCTGAATGCAGTGGTCCTGGTGTATCTGTCCTGCTCAAACTCCGGTTAGTAAATTCACACCTGTATGAGAAAACTTAAACCAATATTATGTGAGACAATAACATTCTCTATTAGACACATGCAAGACATGGTTGCGGTTATTCTTGCAAAATGACTTATTTAGCCAAAAGGTGGCTAGAAGTGTAAAATTTGGCTAAGACCCCGCAAAGCCAAAAACCTAAGCTTACTAGGAAGACCGGACCCTATGTGGGTTGCCTACGTATCACGCCCCGAAAGACGAGAATCAGGTATGCGTAGTTCGGGCAAATTGAATACGGAAAAAATTAAAAACAAACAACTAACTTAGAGAAAATATTTTTTTTGTCTTTTCCTTGAAAATGATGAAACATGCAAACTCTCTTCTTTTTTTTGGATTTTCTTTTACCATTTTTTTTATTTTTTTTAATTTTTGGAAAATGGTGAAAAGGTGCAAAATCTTTTGAATTTTTCAAACTCTTTTTTTCTTAACAAAAAGTGGCAAAAGACATAATTGGATCTACTTGCTTTATTTTCACACTTCACCCTCTCTTTTTCTTTTTTCTCTTTTTTTCCATTTTTTTCATTTTTCATTTGCCCTCAGCTATCATTGGTCCGCTAAATGACCCCTTTACCCTTGAATAAATGCAACATGTAGCACATAGGATGCATCAAGATGGTATATTATTTAGGGTGCACCTGTCCTAGACGGACCCAACCCCTGTGTTGAGTCCCCAAAGTCAAATGCACGTGATGCAAACAAACGTTCCTACTAGGGATCCGGCATGAGGCTGAGTTATTCTAGGTTCAAAACCTGGGTATTTGTTCTAGACTGTGTACCCGAGCGGACAACTCGAGTCGAGGAGGGGGCTACGTACCGGGGACCCGCAAGATCGTCCGGCTTAGTAACTTGTCCGAGCCTCTTTCTTATTTCAGGGTATGACACTAACAGAATAGGGAGTCTCAACCAGTAAGCACATCCCCGGAGGTAAGAAGATAAGGGTTTCGGCACAGTTTATATACAGTTCAGATAATATCAAAGCGGTAAAGCATTTAGCACATTTAGCAGGAAACATGTAGGAAAATCAGATAAAGCCAAACATAACAATTATTCTAAGCTCGAATTCTTAAACCCTGAACCGAAGTTCTGGGTTTGTGTCCCCAGCAGAGTCGCCAGAGCTGTCACACCTTCTTTTTTCACTACACCCCCGAAAAGGGTGTAATAAAGGGAGTTATTTCCAACTTGAAGTGACAATCGAAACGGGATTATTATTAAAAGATACAGAGGTCGCCACTTGGGAGATTTATGGTGTCCCAAGTCACCGGTTTAGAATCCCGAATCGAGGAAAAGATTGACTCTGTTTAACAGTCCGCGCACCAGAAATCCGAGTAAGGAATTCTGTTAACCCGGGAGAAGGTGTTAGGCATTCCCGAGTTCCGTGGTTCTAGCACGGTCGCTCAACTATTATATTTGGCTTAATTATCTGATTTTAAATAATTACCTATGTGCAATTTTTAGCTTTCAGCCACTTTTATTATTATTTTTAAAGAGAATTGCAACGTCATTAAAATACGTCTTGAACCACGTCACATAAATGCACCCGCGGTTTTTGACATATTTTAACATCGTTGATATTTGGATTTGGGTCACATAAATGCGCACCCGAGTTTAGGAAAGTAATATTATTAAAATAACGCGCTTATAACAATTACGCATTTTTAACTTTGCGAGGGCCATGAAAATTTGCTAAATGGCACGCCTCGAATTCTAAGGATTGAACAAAAATAAATGAGGGTCGTGCATTTTTGTGAATTTTGTTCGGCACGGCACATCTCGATTTATTCAAAGGAAATTCCAAGCTAAATCCTTGAGGGCCATAAACTATTGATGTCAACCAAGTTCAAACCTATATCCAACCCCAAATTATTTATTCAAATATACTTGACTAATTAACGAGATCAAAATTCAACCAAAGTCGTGGACGACTATCACAAACATAATCACATTACTTAGCAGCATATGAATTGAGCGTGGAAGCTACATTGAGATAAGGCCAAAATAACAAATTAAAAGGAACTAATAAACTACTTCTCATGCTTTCCATCGTAAGAACAAAACAAAATATCACACCAAAGGATTATACTAGCAAGATAATAAGCATAATAAAGAGAGAGAGAGAGAGAGAGAGAGAGAGCAGTTTGCTCTATAGTAAAGCTTTCCACAACAACTTAAAGTTAATCGAGGGACAAGAAATCCGGCGATGGAAACTCGGCAATACAGCAAACAATAAACTCAAGACTAACTTAAGGTGAAAATAAACACATGGATGCAACAACAGATCTTATGAATCAGCACAAATCACTGGTTGTGGCATGTACAAGAGCATTCCAACATGTAATATCACCTCCAACATCAGAAGTCATTTCTATTTGCTTTACATGCTCTTACAATAAAATAGGACCAGCTGAACATTTATGCATATACGCATAGCACTATGTGCTGTAAATGTATATCTCAAATTCCACACAACGAAAGCTAGTTCACAGGAACAACCAAACATCAGTAGTTAAGGCATATACTACTGATGATATACGTTATTATAAAACAAACATTCATGAAAAATGAAGCAGATCAACTCAAAATGCTCATTAACAACATTACTTCATTCAACATGCATTATGAAATTCAGAAGTTCTATATCAGTCAAGAGTGAGGCCAAAACGAAACTTTACATGAATTTGAGACTCAACACTGACCTCGACCGGAAAAGTTACTGACCCTCGACGGACCGGAAATGAAAACGTCACTGCGCTTTTCAACCTCGAACGGCAACAGGGCTCGAATTGGAACCAACGTCGAACAACGACTCAGGTCACATCCATCTCAGTTTCATTCTCAAAGTTTCTGCTAGATTTTCGGCCAGTTATGATAGCTGTTGCTGCTGGTTTTCCAGCGAGTTGTGGCGTGAGGTGATGGAGTTAAGATCGTGGGCTGGTGGAGGACGGTTTTGGTGTTCAGAGTCCGCGCCAGCATTTATGGTGTTCGACAGCAGCCGGCGCTGGCTGAAAACAGAGGAGCTCGTCACCAGCGAGTTGCAGAAGAAGAAGGTGGCGATGGAGAGGAAGGTCGTTTTTGGACTGGTTTCCGGCAGTTGCTTCCTTGATTTTTTGCCGGTTCGATTTGTTGAAGAAGATGGTTTGATGAGGGGTCTGATTTGTTCTCTGCGGCGCTCCTGATGTTTTTTTTTGTGTATAGGGTGTAGGTACTATTATATAGGGGTAGGGATTAGGGTTATATTTTGTGTATTTTGCCAATTAGTCCCTAGGCTTTTTGTGTTAAGTCCTTAGGATCTTTTTATTTATTTTTTGTCCTAAAGAAGAGTCTAGAAGGGTCCCTAGACTACACAATACCTTTTAAAATAAGATAGAAACACTACACCATGTCAAAACTAATCCTAATTAATTAAACTAAACATGAAACTATTTTTGTATTTTCGAAATTATATAAAGATAAAAATAGGGTACTATTTTTTGCATTTTTTCAAATTTATGACAAATACATAAACTAAAATATTTTTTGTAATTTTCATTTCTGATAATAAAATAAAGTAAAAAAGTCAAAAATAGTTGAAATAGCTATATTAGGCCTACATTAAATATTTACATGCTAAAATATGAAAAATCTTGGGGAGGGTAAAAAATCACATGTCTACAGCAGGGATCTCGACGAAACGGACTGACCCCTCCGCATGAACTACCGAGTGGGAAATGCACTCCTCGAACATCCGAACATCATCAGGGTCCAAGTCAGACTCGAACTCGTATTCATCGACCATTACACTCTTTCCCCTCTCCGCTGCCGATGGTGTGGCGCTTCCTGCCGAGGATGATAACGGCACACTAGAGGTCACGACGGCAGCGTCAGGGGTCCGATTCTCTGCTATAGCGAGATGTCCTGCGTCATCAGCTGCGGGAACTCCTGATCGGGTCGCTACAGCAGCGGAATTTCTCTTGCTCCGAGTGGTGGGAGCGGCTCCGACAACCAGCTCCTCCTCAGCGGTAGACGCCGCAACGACACCTTCCTCTGGGTTCGCTGGGGGTGAATCCAAGTTGATCACTGTCGGGGGAGCCATCTCGAACCCTACCCTCCGTCTCTTCAACGACCCTTCCTCCTCCCCGGTCGATGGCGAGTCGTTCTGAGGACAGACGGTACCAGATGGGCCCTCATCCGGAGATATAGTCTGGGTCGGAGCGGCCAAGGCTGCAGATTCTACCGACACTGCCCTCAATGAAGGACGGGCCGCAGGTACTGCACTGATACGAGCGGACGCGACCGGCCGACGGAAAGCTAACTGAGGAGCTCTGACTCTGCGAGCTCTCCCTGGTCACGGCAAGCAATACTCGAAAGGTAAGATCGAAACAAAAAAGAACGGGTAAAAATAAGGGCGCTACCTCACCTGTAAGAGGCCTACGTCCGAATCTCACATGAAACGTCAACCATGTGCGAACTCCCGCAGTATGGGGAAGAATGGCCTCGACCCATTCTCGAATCCCTTCCAGAGGAGGCGGGGGTAACTTCTCAGCTGCAAAGCATCGAAATAGATCAATATTTACAACATAAGATATAAAGAAAGCGAGGCCAAAGTGGGTACTCTACTAATCAAGGACGAAGACTTATGGGAAAAATTCCACACTTCTGGAAATCCAGATGGATCCGTTACGAGGTGCTCGGTCCGTATATAGAAAAATTTATCAAAAAAATGACGATTGGTCCTGTCGTCCATCTTGACCACTAAACCTTTCGACCCTCGGGGACGCGCATGGATCATAGTGTCACAAATCTTTTGAGGAGCGAATAGGCTGAGCACGTGTCTCAGAGTGACCTCCCGACCGGCCAGCTCCGCGTACTTGATAAACATGAGGAACAACTTGTACAGGTAAGGAGAGAGTTGGGCAGGACACACCTCATAATAGTGGCAGAAGTCGACCACCAACATTGGAAGCGGAAGTGTGTACCCCACTAGGAAGGGGTAAGCATAGAACGAGCAGAACCCGGGACGGTCGATCTGGACCCTGTCTTCTCTCCTTTCCGGTACCATCTCGACATAACCAGGAATACCCCATCGTTCCCTTAAATCCGTTATTCCGATCTCCCCTATAAGGGGAGGAATATTTACCTACTCCGCACTACCATCGGTGCTGAAATCCACCACTGCCCTCCCCGGGCGGGATAAAATTTCCTCTACTGAAGGAACATCTTCGCACTCCGTCGGGTCTACGTCTCCGTTTGCCGGAGTAGGGTCCTCAACCGCCGGAGGGATAGCAGGAAGATTATCATGAGAAGAAGTTCCTGTCATCTTTAACTCACAAAAAGAGAAGGAAGGAACTTTGAGGAAGAAGTGAGAAAGCTAAAGATTGCTACGAGCAAAGGAGTAAAGAAGAGTTCAAACTAATAGAAAGGGAGATATTCTGGGAATTCTCTCGAAGATGAGCGATGAAATGTGAGAAACGAGTGACAAACCCCTTCAATTTATAAGACACAGATTCTCCAGGGCACGAAAACCAACGGTCGCCACCAGAACCTGACCGGGCGCGAAACGATTCAGCTTCTCGAGAACATGCGCCATTATGACTGCTTGTACAAAGCGACATTTCGTTTATCAACCGTCACTTCGGTTTCGAAACCGTCGTAAGGGTATAAGAGTATTAGAAAGACGCCTCCGGGCAGTTTCAAAATTTATGACGCGACCATAGAATAATATGCGAATCTAACTCCCTCCACGATTACGTCGCAAGCATTATCCGTCCGCCGAGGTCGGTAAGACACGACCGCGACGAACAGAGGGACTAACTGTATTGGTCAAAATCTGACCATACGACCACGGCGGCAATGACACCGTCCCAACCATCCTGTAGTAGTAGCCAACGAACTCGACTTCGTCTAGTTACTGCTATTTACAATATAAGCATCGAGGTCGAGGCCTCTCCATGAGGGGAGGTCACATACCCGACCCGGCCTAAATAAAATATGATGAGCACGAGAAGTTCTCGACTATAAATAGAGGGCAGAAGAACCTCTTCAAGGGGGGGGGGGAGCTCTCCATGATCCACGAACAGAAGAAATAATGAGAGAACTTCACGAAAGAGAGACCGAGCCTAGACAAAAAGAGAGAGATTCCATCTTCAACTAGGGATAAAGAGATAATTTGATTGTAATCTCCTGAACCTCTTCAAGGAGAGGCAGGCCAAATTTCCATAATCAATAAAACATTCCAAGTGTCATTTTAATTCAATCTTCTATCTTTATGATTCTGTTCTTTGATCCAGTATTAGTTATGATTGACTATGATTTACCCCTTCATCTATATTGATTGATTTGCTTAAAAAGTGTAACAACTTTTGAGCCAAACAGTAAGTATTCCTTCATCCTTAACCAGAGGTCTCGAGTTCGAGCCCCTGGGTATGGATTCGCCTTTGTTAGGGAGCGCTTTACCCCCAATGTGGGACTTCCCGGCGCGAATCCGAATTTAGTCGGGCCCCAATATGAGTACCGGACACCGGGTGAGAAACCAAAAAAAGAGAATTCTATACAAATTCATACAGATGTAACGTTTATACTGTATACGTAAATAATTTTGAAGTAAACCGGTTGTATTCACAGCTTGTTATACTTCACCTCTGCTTCGGCAACTTCGTCTATGACCCTGTTCCTGGACCAACCCTTGGCTCGAAGATCCCGGCTATGTTATCATCCAACCCCCGAGGGGTAAAACGTATGAGTGACCCCGNGACTGATATCGGTCAAGCTCGATGGTATCCTTCTCCACGATAATCTTCAAAGTCCACNTAAGTTCGTACGACGTAATAATAGGACGGAAGAACGACTTCCTACGGACGGGGGGGGAGCTCTCCATGATCCACGAACAGAAGAAATAATGAGAGAACTTCACGAAAGAGAGACCGAGCCTAGACAAAAAGAGAGAGATTCCATCTTCAACTAGGGATAAAGAGATAATTTGATTGTAATCTCCTGAACCTCTTCAAGGAGAGGCAGGCCAAATTTCCATAATCAATAAAACATTCCAAGTGTCATTTTAATTCAATCTTCTATCTTTATGATTCTGTTCTTTGATCCAGTATTAGTTATGATTGACTATGATTTACCCCTTCATCTATATTGATTGATTTGCTTAAAAAGTGTAACAACTTTTGAGCCAAACAGTAAGTATTCCTTCATCCTTAACCAGAGGTCTCGAGTTCGAGCCCCTGGGTATGGATTCGCCTTTGTTAGGGAGCGCTTTACCCCCAATGTGGGACTTCCCGGCGCGAATCCGAATTTAGTCGGGCCCCAATATGAGTACCGGACACCGGGTGAGAAACCAAAAAAAGAGAATTCTATACAAATTCATACAGATGTAACGTTTATACTGTATACGTAAATAATTTTGAAGTAAACCGGTTGTATTTATAACTGGTCATATTAACAGGTTGTTTGGATGATTATTACCCATTGTATCATACTATATTGTTTTGTTATCTCAAATAATATTATTTAAAATTATTGTATCGTATCGTTAAATCCATTGTTCCAGAACAATTAAAGGTCCTATTTTATGAAACAATCGATCTGGTATAGTGTGATTGTTTCCTATTTTCTTACAATTATACCCTTGCTTATTACTCCATAAAATTTTGCCCTTTTACTTTAAAAAAAAATAACTCCAATTCTCCGGCCTATTGACCTACTTTATCTTCGTCTATTTTTTTTTGAGAATTAGTTTGTGCGGTTCTTTTGATGCAAATATCCAAATCTTGTTCGCTTTTTTGTCTCTCCATCGTTCTGTATTTTTGCTAATGATTGTTAACATTTTTCTTCAAGTTTTGCTCTTGTGTCTAAGCTACATAATACATTATTAGAAAGAAGTTTTCTTAAATTATTTTTATGCATAATTCTTGATAAAATTTAATATTTAGTGAGGGCATTTTGGTAAACTTATCCGTCACAGTACAGTAGGGGATATAGTCAAATCAGACAACAAAAATATTATTTAATAACAATAAACGATACAATCTATCTAAATATTATATCCATCAAACGATACAATACAATGCAATACATTATAAAACGATAGGTAATAATTCAATTGATTAGTTGTTGCTCTTGTTGCTATTGTTGCTCCGTGTTTGGCACTTGTTGTGTAGCCAATTTGGAGAACTTTTGTAACCCTCTTATTGTTATAGTGGTGCTTTTTGGATCTTTGTAATCCCGTGGTTTTTACCTTCGATTTGAAGGGGTTTCCACGTTAAAATTTGGTGTTCTTTATCTTCTTTATTTTTGGGTTTGCCTCTTCTATAATCAAAGCGCTATCTGTCTCACCAAGCACTCCACTTTTCATTCTAAGACCAAACATATAAATAGAAAGTATCATTGGATAAGAATGGCCGTGGAAGAGAAATTATTTGAGGTTGAGAAGACACACACTGATGAAAATCCTCCGGATATGCTGACAAAGATGGTGGTTGTAGATAAACATGAATTTTGCAGAAAATTGGCAGGCATGAAGCCTGTCAATAGTTCCTCTACTTGAAGACACATTTGGCCTCTTAGCTGGAGGGGGAGTTTGTTGGGCACATGCCCATGTTGTCTAGCCAAAGGCCCAATGGCCTAATCCTATTCTCTTTTGGTTTTCATTTCTATTCGGAATTGGATTCGGTGTTTATTCCTATTTTGAGTGGTTTTGGCTCTAAGAGAAAGCACCACTCACGATCTATAAATAGGACAACCTTGGAGAATTATTCTATGCTCATTGGTACAAGTCTTTGAAAGACTTAAGCACATAAGAGTGATTTTTGAGAGAGCTTTCATCAAGAGAGAAGAAAAGTATTTGTTTTGCTGTAGATTTTTATTCCGACCACCAACTTCAAATTAAGTTTTCTAATTCGTTAACCATTGGATTGGGGTGATATTTTGACTGAGTGTTCATAACATCTTGGTCTTTGATTTGAATGGTGGAGATCGGATTTCGAGGCCCGTATAATCTAATTTCGAGCCTCGAACAACAGCTTCATTTTTGTGGATTCTCCTCTTTCTTCAATTGATTAGTTGTTGCTCTTGTTGCTATTGTTGCTCCGTGTTTGGCAATTGTTGTGTAGCCGATTTTGAGAACTTTTGTAACCCTCTTATTGTTATAGTGGATCCTTTTGGATCTTTGTGATCCCGTGGTTTTTACCTTCGATTTGAAGGGTTTTCCACGTTAAAATTTGGTGTTCTTTATCTTCTTTATTTTCGGGTTTACCTCTTCCTCGACATAACAAGTGGTATTAGAGTGAGGTTCATAACAGGTTCATCTTGGCGGGTTCAGTTCTAGCCATAACATATTTGATGATAACCGTAATTTTTGTCTGAGAGATTTGATCGATGTGCTACGCGTTGAGACAAACTTTGTGGTGGAGAGTTGGAGATGCGACCCTGTTGAAGGCTATGCGAAGAAGGTGGATCAAGTTTATTTTTGTCAGAAAATTCAGCCCAAGGGGGAGATGTTGGCCCAAGTAGAGGTGAGTTTTGAAGACTGACAAAGGAACTCAGACATGGACCATGTCCATCCTAATGAGGCACGTATATGGTCAACTCAAGCATGTGAGATGCACGTGAAAGAGATAAACCTAACTTACCAGAAGTGATATCTCCTGATCATGATCGAAAAGATTGCATATTGGATAAGGAGAAAGACTCCTTACACAAAGAGAACACTACTTAAGAAACGGATAGAGTTAGAGGATGAGTTCAACTAGAACTCTTTGACCATGGAAGAGTAGCATCAGAATTCTAGTCAATCTCTATTTACTAACTCCATAAATATCAGTGTTGTTCTCTTTTACAAGTAACACACATAAAGAGAAGTAAAACGTGAATTGAGAGTAAAATAGCAAGGCGATTTTGCAAGCAATTCGTGTGTGATTCAAGCGTGCAAACCTGAAGCTACTTGAACCAGATAGAAGAACCAGTTCCAAGTGTCTATCTTTTATTCTAGTTCAATTGTAGTAGGTATTTTCATATTGTACCTTTTAGCTTATCTAGAAGCAATTGTATTAGGTACTCAGAGTTTTCAAGTTAGAGTTAACTTGAAGTTGTCGCAACAGTTGAGGCAGTGTGCTACAATGGGATTAGAGTTAATCCTAGGTTTACAAAGAGTTTTTGTAAATGCAGTTTTTGGCTCAATGATTTTAGTGGAGAGTTTGGGAAAATCCTAATGGAAAGTAGGTCGTGGTTTTTTCACCTTTTGAGCCAGGTGTTATCATTAAAGAGATTAACACCTTAGGAACAAATCAAGATGAGTGCACCACTTGGAAACTGGGAAGGACAATCCACTGCTAGGCCTCCACTCTTTAATGACCAGTACTATTCCTGGTGGAAAAACAGGATGAGAGATCACATCATAGGAGAGGACTATGAACTCTGGGACATTATTACTGATGGTCTCCTAGCCACTACAAAGAAAAATATTGAAGGAATGGATGTGCCAAAGACTAGAGTTGACTGCACTGTTGAGGACTTGAAGAAGTGGGAAAGGAATGCTAAGGCCAAGAAATGGCTAGTGTGTGGATGTCCAGACGAATACAATAGAATTCAAAGTTGTACTACTGAAGGAAATTTGGGACACTTTACAAGTGGCTCATGAAGGAACTCCTCAAGTGAAGAGATCAAAAGGAACACTGCTGTATTCTCAATATGAGAATTTCACTATGAAGGAAGGAGAAACCATCCAAGAGATGTATACAAGGTTCACAACACTAACAAATGAACTTAAGTCTCTTGGAAGGATTATCCTTGAAGAAGACAAGGTTGAGAAAATTCTGACAAGGGTTTTGCCAGTTACTTGGAAAAGTAAGATCACTGCTATTCAGGAATCGAAGAACGTTGCCACTCTCAAGTTGGACAAGTTGATTGGAAATCTCACTCCCTATGAACTGAGAAGGAAGACAATGCAGATGGATGCTCCCAAGAAAGAAAGAAGCCTGGCTCTCAGAATCGCTGAAGGTGCAGATCTAGAGGAAGATGAAATGACTATGATCACGAGGGACTTCAAGAAGTATCTAATGAGAGGAAAGGGTTCTTCAATAGGTGCAACCTACAACAAACCAAGGTTCCATGAAAAACAGACCAACGAGGGCTGTTACAAATGTGGTAGGACTGACCACATGATCAAAAAATGTCCTCAATGGGAAATTGAATGGAAGAAGGAAAGGGCTGAAAGAAGAAACAGGAAGAAAGAACAGGTTCATCCCAAGAAGAACAAAGGATCAACGAAGGCTATGTTTGCTACCTGGGGAGAAAGCTCAGATGAGGATTCAGAAGATGAAGATGGAGATGAACAAGCACTTATGGCCATTGGAGAATTAGATGATGAACAAGAGGTAAGTGCGATTCATCTCAAAGACAAGATTAAATTTTTGTCTAAAGAAAGGCTATCTGAGTTACTGCTAGATTTCATTGATGAGTTTGAGGTCATAAACAATGAAAAAGAACAATTGTCTAAGGAATGTGTAATCTTGAAAGCTAAGTGCAAGAATCTAGAACTCAGGGCTAGTGAAAGTGATAGTAAAAATACTAAGTTGAAGAATCGGGTTCTTGAACTTGACACCACTATGTTAGAGCTTACATATGAAAATTTAAAATTGAAATTAGGAGCAGGTAAAAAGAAAGCTGATCATATACACCTCACCTTAGAAGAAAATTTAGGAAAAATGAAGGATGAGTTGTACAAAAAGGATGAGCAAATAAGAGTCGTAAAAGAAGATCTAGGGAAGGTTAAGCATGAACTAGACAGAACTTGCAAATGGAATAAGTCCTCTGATGCACTATACTGGCTACAAGAACATCACAGTAGCAATAAGAGAGGACTTGGCTAAGGGACCCCTGCACCTAAGTGGGATCCCAAAAGCAAGTACATCACACTTCCTGAGAACAAAATCTGCACACATTATGGTAAGACTGGTCACTTTAAAAGTGAATGTATTGCAAAAGAAAAGGTCAGTCAAAAGAACAAAACCTTTGTTCAAGGGAAAAATAGGCTGCCAGGATGGGCTAAAGAGAATTTAATTTACCCTTTTGCCTATAGAAAGGGACCCAAACTAGTTTGGGTTCCTAAGACTAACCCCTGATTTTCTCTTGCAGGTCAAAGTGAAGGGGATAAGCCAAATATGGTACATGGATAGTGGCTGCTCAAAGCATATGACTGGAAGCAAGAACCAGTTCCTTTCACTTGAGGACCTCAAAGGAGGTAATGTCTCATTTGGAAATGGTAAGAAAGGTGAGATCATTGGGGTTGGAAAGGTAGGTAAGACAGACTCACTTCCATTGAGAATGTCTACCTGATAGATGGCTTGAAATATAGCTTGA
This sequence comes from Nicotiana attenuata, assembly GCF_001879085.1. Classification (NCBI taxonomy): domain Eukaryota; kingdom Viridiplantae; phylum Streptophyta; class Magnoliopsida; order Solanales; family Solanaceae; genus Nicotiana; species Nicotiana attenuata. Next base: position 62,063 of record NW_017672673.1, read on the forward strand.
TCAGTGTATCACAATTGTTTGACAGAGGTAACTTGGTAGCATTCACATCTACCAAATATTTTGTGATAAATCTTACTACTGACAAGATTGTTTTGCAGGAAAAAAGAGTGAACAATATATACATTGTAGATTTGTCCACTCTTTCAGAAAATGAACTCACCTGCTTAAGTGTATTGGATAGTGATCCCCTCCTGTGGCACAAAAGACTTGGACATGCAAGTCTAAGTCAACTCAACAAATTAGTCTCCAAGGATCTGGTGATAGGGCTGCCTAACATCAAGTTTAAGGAAGACAAAGTTTGTGAGGTTTATGCAATGGGGAAGCAGGTAAGATCCTCTTTTAAAAGCAAGAAAGTGCTAAGCACGACTAGGTCGATGGAACTGGTTCATATGGATCTCTGTGGTCCAATGAAAACATTAAGCAGAGGTGGTAAGAAATATGTGATGTTGCTTGCTGATGATTATTCTAGGTTTACTTGGACATTGTTTTTGACATCTAAGGATGAAGCATTTGACATGTTTACTGCCTTTGTTAGAAAAACTCAAAAACAACTAGGTAATCAACTTGCATCAATTAGGCCTGATCATGGAACTGAACTTGAAAATGCTAAGTTTGCTGAATTCTATGATGAGCATGGTATAGATCATAATTTTTCTGCCCCTAGGACTCCTCAACAAAATAGAGTAGTTGAAAGAAAGAATATGACTCTTGAAGATATGGCTAGGACTATGCTTCTTTCTAGTAAACTGCCACATTCTCTATTTTGGTAAATTGAGGCATCATCAAGAGGATTCTTAGTAAAGAACCTGGTTCATTAGTACTGGTTCATCTGAATAACGAGGTATGTTCTCTACACTCTGCACAATTAGAAATATTAATATTTAACTCTTGATCAGAGTCCTACCTATGTTCAAAATCTCCACAAAAACTTATCCCTCTAAAGTTTGAACCAGTTCCATCTCTAATAGAATCCTCGCCGCATATAATGCCTAGAATCTAGGGAAGCCTAACCGCTCATTCAACCTGAAATTTCAGGTTGATTGGACTTCTAATTGACTACAAAAAGCCGCTGCTAGTCATTAATTAAACCTCTCTATTTAAAAACCCATCATCACAATCACTGCCATCTCATAATTCTCTAAAACCGTCGAATTTCTTCTGCTCTCTATTCTTCTCTCTTCCAAAATCCAAATTCAAAAATCCTCCTTCAGAATTAGCAAGATGTCTAACCCTCAAGATAACCCAGGTACTCCTTCACAACCTACCCTCTTTGATTCCTCCACCCCTCCTCAACCCAGCACAACCCCCCAACCTAGGAGAAGACGAGTGAAGATGCTTGCTCGCAAAACTATGGCTACAGGTGCCCTTTCAAAGAAGCTGAATGCAAAATTAAAGGCTAGCCAAGCCCAAGATTCTGAAAACTCAGATGACTCCTTTAAATCTATGAGTGAGGGGGAAGGAACTGGGTCTTCTGATTCTGAGAAGGCTCAAAATCCCCCTTCTAAGGTACGTTATGTTCTAGTTGAAAATTTAGATAATAGGTTTGTTCTGGTTGGGTCTGTTATGAATGTGAAAACACCTGAGTAAAGAAGGAGAGGAGGTAAAAATGAAAGTGAAAAAGAAAAAGAGAGTGATGGTGTAAGTAGTGATGTGAGGGGAAAAGGGAAAGAAATGGCTGATTTCTCACCCACTTCTGAAATGGTTAGACCGGCTATCTATGGGGCTGAACATGAAACTGTAGAAAAGGGTAGCAAGAAAATAGGGGGAAGTGCTTCAGGGGAGGCTGCTGAAGTGTTGGTTAATCTCAGTTCACAAGCAGATGATCCTGGTTCATCTATTGAGGAGACCCTAGCAGACCTTCTGAAGAAAGCGGGTGCAAGCTATAATCCAAAGAAAAGGAGAAACCCAACACCAAAAGCCCCCAGCACTGCAAAGAATACCAAGAAAAGAAAGGCTACTTCTCTAACAACTGCTGAGATTCCCCTACCAAAAGGAAGGGCCACAAGAAGTATGAGTGAGTTACAAAAGGCTATGGCATAAAGCAAGAAGAAGAGGATGGATAAAGGGAAAGCTAAGGTTGCAGAGCCTGCTGAGGCTGTTGATGTGGATGAGATGGAACAGGTCCATCAGGAATAACACACAACTGTGGAGGTTTAGACCCCCAAGCCCAAAAAGACCAAGACTTCTTCCAAGAAGTCTTCATCTGTGTCTAAGACTGCTGAACCTTCATTGGCCAAGAGGACAAGGTCTGCTGTGAAAACCAAGCAAGTTAGAATTACTGAGGATGAAGATTGGAGTGATGAAGAAGAGGGTGAATCTGACCATGAACAAGATAAGCTGGCCAAGTTGGCAAAAGAAATATCTTGAAAGGTAGACTTTTGAAGGATTTGGTGGAACCAGGGATGGTTCGATTGGTTGATGCTCTAGCTGCTCAGGGCTGGAAGGACATGGTCCTTCAGTTGGATGGTAGGCTAGCAAGGAATGAGATCATTGAATTCATGGCAAATGCAGAAGCCAAGGATGGCAGAGTTACCAGCCAGGTGAAAGGGGTTCAAGTGACCTTTGATGCAAAGGAGCTGGGTGAGATTCTTGACATTCCCTCTGAAGGGTATGATGACTACACAAGGCAAAGATGGCCAAGTCTGGACTCCCTTCCTACTACCCTCACAATCACCAGGAAATTCTGTGATGTCACAAAAGTGAATGAGGCCAAGGTTGTGCATAAGAGTAAAATGAAGCCCTGCCACAAAGTCCTGCTTGAATTTGTCAATAAGTGCTTACTGCCTAGGCAGGAAAGAAGGAACATTGCTAACTATATGGACTTGGTTTTGATGGAGTGTCTTGAAAGTGGAAGGCAGATCAACTGGCCTGCATTTATTATCAAGCTATTGGACAGGGTTATCAATGGCTCCAAGGCCTATGCCACCCCTTATGGATTTATTCTGACTACTGTTCTGGATCATTGTAAGGTGCCACTGAAGAAGTGGGAGATGGCCACAAGCAAAGACCATTTTGGAATCAACACTTTGATTGCTTGTGACTATGAGGTGACTGCCATTTCCAATGAACCTGGTTCATCTAAGAAGACACCTATAAATAGCAAAGTCAGAGCTCTGGTGCAGGAGAGTGGGGCAAAGGATGCTGAGATAGCTAGGCTGAAGGCTCGTTTAGGGGAGGTGGAATCTGAGAGAGATGCTCTCAGAACTAAGCTCACAAAGGAAAAGGAGAAGAATGATGGCATTCTTCAAAATATGCTGAACCTTCTCCAAGCCAAAACCCAACCCTCCAGCTCTTCTAAACCTTAAGATCTTTAGCTTCATTTCCTGAACCTAGTCTAGACCTTTCAGTGACCCAAATTAGGGATTTTTCTTGTTTTGCACATGTTTTGACTGTTCTTATTTCTTTTTGTGAATTGTGGTAGAATCATATCCCCTATCAACGAAGTTTGCTATTTTTGCTCTTGTTGATTATTTATATTTCCTTGATAGTTTGAATATGCTTGGTGATTACTAATGATTAATCCATGATTGCTCTTGCAGTTGCCCCAGTGGCCATGAGTAATTGTTAAAATTCTAGGAATCACACTGTGTCTATGAAACTTTTCGATGATGCCAAAAGGAGGAAGAGATATTGTGCTTTATATTCTGAATAAGTGATGTTTATAACCTAATGAACCTGGTCCTTGATGATAAGTAAAAAATTTCTAACTTTGCATTGATAAATAATCTGAGTTCTGACATGGCTTAAGTGAGTGAAAAGCACAGAGTTGTCATCGTCAAAAATGGGGGAATTTGTTGGCCCAAGTAAAGGTGAGTTTTGAAGACTGACAAAGGAACTCAGACATGGACCAGGTCCATCCTAGTGAGGCACAGATATGGTCAACTCAAGCATGTGAGATGCACGTGAAGGAGATAAACCTAACTTACTAGAAGTGATATCTCCTGATCATGATCGAAAAGGTTGCATACTGAATAAGGATAAACACCCCTTACACAAAGAGAACACTGCTTAAGAAACAGATAGAGATAGAGGATGAGTTCAACTAGAACTCTTTCACTATGGAAGAGTAGCATCAGAATTCTAGTCAATCTCTATTTACTAACTCCATAAATATCAGTGTTGTTCTCTTTTACAAGTAACACATATAAATAGAAGTAAAACGTGAATTGAGAGTAAAATAGCAAGGCGATTGTGCAAGTAATTCTTGTGTGATTTAAGCGTGCAAACTTGAAGCTACTTGAACCAGATAGAAGAACCAGTTCCAAGTGTCTATCTTTTATTCTAGTTCAATTGTAGTAGGTGTTTTCATATTGTACCTTTCAGCTTATCTAGAAGCAATTGTATTAGGTACATAGAGTTTTCAAGTTAGAGTTAACTTGAAGTTATCGCAACAGTGTTAATCCTAGGTTTACAAAAGAGTTTTTGTAAATGCAGTTTTTGGCTCAGTGATTTTAGTGGAGAGTTTGGGAAAATCCTATTGGAAAGTAGGTCATGGGTTTTTCACCTTTTGAGTCAGGTGTTTTTCACGTAAACTCTTTGTGTTCTTTAATTTCTGTACTTATTATTTCGCAACAGTATTAGTTGGAACACATAGAAGAACCATGTCCTTCTATAATCAAGTTAAGCGAAAAATTGGGTACCACACAAATCATCCCCCCTCTTTTATGGTATTGAAGTATAAAACATTAGGAGAATTGTTAGGTGTTTGTCCAGATTTTCTTACCATAGTTGGTTTTCCTACTTCATGAAGGAAAGGACAACATATTTACCATAATTGAGTTTTTCTTTTCCTAGAAGGAAAATATAATTGTTCTATATTTGGCTAGTCCCTTTTCTTGTAGGAAAAGATTTGGAGTTCTATAAATTGAAGATTCGTCCTTCTCATTCAGTAGCATCCACAATGTAGCCATAGAGGGCTTGAGAGTCTTATTTAGGGGGAGAACTTTACGGGACAAGCGTTAGTGTGTCACTTGTGTTTGTCTCTTCGTGAGGTTATTCTCTCGATATTTTGTAATCTCTTTGTATTATAGTGGATTGCTCATCTCCGCCGTGGACGTAGGTCAGTTGACCGAACCACGTTAAATGTTTGTGTCTCTTTTGGTAGATTTCTCTTTTGTTGTCTGATTTATCGTCCTCGAAGGTTTGCTTTACTAGCTTTCGCATGACACCCGACTTTTTTCGATCCTAACAATAAATTTTGCATAAACTAAACTCTATTATTTTGTGAACTAAAAATGACTTTAGTTTGAATTTTTGAAAAGGTGTTTGAAAAAAAAAATAATACTCCATCCGTTTCAAATTAAATGAGGTAGTTTGACTCGGCACGAAGTTTAAGGAAAAAAAGAAAGACTTTTAAAATTTGTGATCTTAAAAACTTAAGGGGTAAAGCTTTGTGGGGCCATGACTTTTGTGTGGTTATAAAAGCTTTTCATTAAGGGTACAATAGGTAAAATGAGAAGTTCAAAGTTGAATTATTTTCAAATTTAAAAACGTGTCATTTATTTTAGAACATACTAAAAAGAAAAGTAGCTCATTTAATATGAAACGGAGGGAGTACTTCGTAGTTCGTATTCTTTCATGGTAAAAGATTGTAATATTCTCTTGCCAGTTGACACGTTTCTAAGGTAAGACGCTAAAATCTCGCCGAAGTATTGGCATACATACATCGAAGTCAAACTATAGTACAACTTGCCTTCTTTAAGTTCTTTTACTTCTTTCTATATAAGTATACAACACATCTCCCCAATTTCTTTGTTAGAACCGTTTCTTTTCTCTCATTCTTTCTTCAGATCCAAAAGGTACAATGGCAGGAGGATCAATGGCCCCAACACCATTGTTGAAAGATGAGCTTGATATAGTCATACCAACAATTAGAAATCTTGATTTCTTGGAGATGTGGAGACCCTTTTTTCAGCCATACCATTTAATTATTGTACAAGATGGTGACCCTTCTAAGATCATTAAAGTACCTGAAGGATTTGATTATGAGCTTTATAATAGGAATGATATTAACAGGATTCTTGGTCCTAAAGCCTCTTGTATCTCTTTTAAGGATTCTGCTTGTAGGTGCTTTGGTTATATGGTGTCTAAGAAGAAGTATATCTACACCATTGATGATGATTGCTTTGTGAGTATTTTCTTAATTTTACTCTTTATTTGTGATTATTACTCGGTTTTATTTTGTGGGTGTCTAGAAAAATTGGATCTTGGTGAATTTTTAGGGGTTTAAGAGTCAATTTTGTGTTTTGTTTGGTACCCTCTCGGGGTTTTGTCTAGGGGTTTGAAAGGGTAAAGGTGGTAAATTTTTCTTAGCAGCTTTATAATTTATATGGATCTCTTTAATTAAGTTAGATTTGGGTATTCTTTATTTGGACCTTTGGGTTTCAATTTAGAACCTGCTGATCTGCTGTTATATGATGTTTGCAGATCCTTTTGATAGCATAAATCTCTTAATTTGGTCAACTTTCATGTGGTTATAATTTTAAGCTAATCTAAGTTTATGGATTTATTTCTATGAAGTTAATTGGGCTGACATTGTTAATTTAAGTAGTGTATATTACAATTTTGCACCATTAGGTTTCAGTTTTTCTTTTTCTTGTATTGTTTTATAAATAAGCCAAGGGTCTTTAGGAAACAACCTCTCTATCGGGTAGGGGTAAGGTCTGCCTACACACCACCCTTCCCCAGACCCCACACGTAGGATTATACCTTGTTGTTGTTGTTGTAGTATTGGTTTATAAATAAAGTGACCAACTTGAGCTTTGATGCATTTGAGCCAGATCTTGTAATGTCTTCCCTCCCTGTTTTGGTACATGACCTAGTGGCTGAGATGAGGTTATATTTGTTTTCTATTGTCTGTAGCAACCTTTAATGTAATTATGCTACACCACTTCATGTTACTTCCTTTTAGAGTTGAATGCTTTCATGTGATATCTTTGTTTGTTGATTGACTTGGTCCCATGGCAATGATGAAATCCATTTTTAAATAATGACTTCATATCTGAGGGCTGCTTTACTAGTAATGATGGAGCCTTCCATCTTAGGCTCATATATTTGGAAATTTTGTCACACTTTTGACTAATTTATCCAATCATTGCATGCTTATTTAAGGGGAAAACCCTACTACGTGTCCATATTATCTGTCTTTTCAGGTTTTTGCATACCGTTAAGAAAAACTTTGTCAAAATTACCCTTTAACTTAGATCTTCGTCAAATATTTTGAAACAAATTGTGATTTTGATTGTCTTACTCCAATGCCTTGATCTATAGTTGATCTTGATAGTTGTTTGATTACATGCTGAACTCTTGTTGCAATGATCATGCGCAGGTTGCCAAAGACCCATCTGGCAAAGATATCAATGCACTTGAGCAACACATTAAGAACCTCCTTTGTCCTTCCACTCCACATTTCTTCAACACTCTCTATGATCCATACAGAGAAGGTGCAGATTTCGTTCGTGGCTACCCTTTTAGTATGCGCGAGGGTGCTCCCACAGCTGTTTCTCATGGTCTTTGGCTCAACATCCCTGACTACGATGCACCTACTCAACTTGTCAAGCCACGTGAGAGGAACACGAGGCATGAACTTTTTTGATAAGCCAAATTATAAAACTTATTGAATTGGTCGTTGTGGTTACTTAGAAAGCTTTCTTTATCTAATTAGCATTCATATTATTACTTTTTTCAGATACGTAGATGCGGTCATGACAATTCCAAAAGGCACTCTGTTCCCCATGTGTGGAATGAATTTGGCATTCGACCGTGAGCTGATTGGACCTGCAATGTACTTTGGGCTCATGGGTGATGGTCAGCCCATTGGTCGTTACGACGATATGTGGGCCGGCTGGTGTACCAAGGTAATTATCTGTTCTTTCTGCAATTATGTTAGCTTACTAAGATGGAAAACTGGTTAGTTTATTATACCCTATAAGATCTGTTCTTGGGGTTTCGTCGTAAACCCAAAGATTACCTTATGATGACATTTTTTTGGTTTCTTGAAGCAATTTGGTTGAATGAAAGAATCCTAATATTGTATTTTGTAGGTGATATGTGACCATTTGGGACTGGGTATCAAGACTGGTCTGCCTTACATATGGCACAGCAAAGCGAGCAACCCTTTTGTTAACCTTAAAAAGGAGTACAAAGGCATCTACTGGCAGGAAGAGATCATTCCATTTTTCCAGTCTGCAACTCTTCCTAAAGATTGCACAAGTGTTCAGCAGTGCTATATCGAACTGTCAAAACAGGTCAAGGACAAACTTTCCAAGGTAGATCCTTATTTCACCAAGCTAGCGGATGCCATGGTTACATGGATTGAAGCCTGGGATGAGCTCAACCCCACCACGGAAGGCTTGGCTAAGCTATCCATCTCAAATGGCCCGGCAAAGTAGGTTCCATTTAGCTTATGGTCCTCTTTGTTTTATTTTGCATTGAGTTGAGCTGGTTACAGTTTTTATTTATCTATTTTACTTGTTTAATTTTGGTCTAGGATTCACTTTTATGTAGACTCTAGGCTCTAGCTTTTTGCTACCCTTGCAGAGATTGTATTATTTATTTGTTGAATTTAATTCCAGACTTGAGAGTTCAGATTATCCATATTTATTCCTTTGAGTGAAAAAACTTTTATGCCCTCTAGCTTCTTGGTATCTCCCATGTGCTACTTTGTTCATCACTGGATGAGTTCAGTTATTGAAATATGCGTGTTTTTATGCTAAGTGCTGGGCTTATACGATGCTGATAAATTGCAGCCTATAAACTGAAGCAGCTTTAGGATGCAACTTATCGGTACCTAGCCATCCTATTATCTATTGCGGTGGCTATCAACCTACTGTGTTGTTCCTGTATTATTCAGAGTTGGGACTGGTTACTTGAGGTTGGTTATGTTTCTATGAAATTCACATAGAAGCGGTGAGTGAAACACACACACACACACACAAAAACTGGTCTCAAGATTACGAATTAGAGGGGTGGAGATTTTATGCGTGTTCTCATTATGAGTCAATGAGATTGGATGATTCTGAATAATTGTAATATAGCAGGGCTCCAACCTCAACTCTTTTTATGATAAGTGGATTGAAATTTGACCAGCACAACACCTCAATTTCCTTTTTTATGAGTTCCAACCTTCCTTTGGGAACTTCAACCCCAAAAATCAAAATCATAGTGTTATATTACAACTGAATGTTAAGCGTAGTTTGATATCAGATTAGACCTAGAATAGACCAAGACTTCTGGTAACAATTCTACCCTTTGTGAGATCATCCTAGATAGAAAACTCAAAAAATTAATGAATAAGAGATAACTAAAGATTTCAGTTATAGAATTAGCTAAAATCTAAGGCCCCGTTTGGCCATGAGTTTTACCAAAATAAATTTGGGATTTATTTTCAAAACTCATGTTTGGCCATAAATTTTGCCCATATTTTGGCCAAATTCCAAATTCCAAATTTCAAATGAGCTGATTTTGGGCCAAAATCCCAAACTTGGGAATTATATACATGTTTTTTCCAAAATAAAGTATATATTTTGAAAACGTATGTCCAAACACATTTTCATCTTCAAACCAAACTTCACCCAAATCAGATTTTTCAAAACAAATTTGGGATCTATGGCCAAACGCTAGCTAAGTACCGGTGAAATTGAAGGTATAAGACTCACTTCCACACCTATACAACCCGAAACTAAAAGACTAACTTTCCAAGCGAACCCCGTACATACTTACATATCTAGTCTGCATCGGGGCCTAATCTTCTTTGGTCCACAAGGAGCATCTAACACAAGGTGGACGTAAGATTTACGTACACACTACCTTCCCTAGATCCCACCGCGTGATTATATTGAGTATGTTCCCCTAGTCAAGATTCAGTAGACTTGTGCTAAAAAATAACCTGTTATATGACATGATAAGCTGTCGTGTCACCTTCTTGAAATACACTTGTCTTTTAAGTTGTAAACAAGATCAGAGACAGCGCTTTTCTCAACTTAATTATAGTATCCTGTTCGGGAATTCCCTTCATTTCGTCATTTGGCACTCAGTTCCAGAGATATAAAATTTTAATCACCACCTCATCTCCAGAGATATAAAGAAAAAGAAAAAAAAAAAGAAACGATCTTGCAAGTTGTACTTGAATTCGTAATACATTTGATTTTTTAAACCAAATACTAGCTTCGTATTGTAGTTTGTAGCGATTCCAATAGCTTGGGCTTTTTATTACTCTCAAGCCCAGAGAAAGTTATTTCTGGGCTAAAAGCCCTACAGAAAAAGGCCCCCTGTTGGACTAATTGTTGAAAAAAACTAAAAGGAAATAAAAAATGGCCCATGCAGGTCTCTAACTTGCGACCTTGACATTATTAGCACGACGCTCTAACCAGCTGAGCTAATGGGCCGATTTACTCTATGTCCTGCATATCCTCTATAATATCATTGATCATCTTATATTATTAGCTTCGAATTGGATAATCTAAAATTGATTTAATCTTTTGATTATTCATTAGTTCTATGCTGTTCCACTAACAATACAAAAAAAAATTGCACCATTAAGTCACTTAAAAATAATTTTAAAAATCTTTATGCAAACATTAATTAATTAATAATATTATAAAAATAGGAAGCAATCTTTTATATAAGTCAAATTATACTGCTTATGTGAGAACATCTTTAAATGTCAATGCATATAACATACATTCTTATTTTAATATTGCTCCACTTTTTCCCACTCTTTTCTATCTGCTGGATCCTACGCCATCGCAAAAAGAGTATGTACTTATGTTGTATTATAGACTCAAATGTGTGTTTGTATGGATAGAAGGCATGCTGGGATTGTGAAGAGAAAGTAATTAGGACAAAATACTAATACGCTAATACCGTACATCTAAACGATAATATTAGTACTTAATTCTAGCATTAATTAGTCGAATCAATTAATTGCACCTTTATTGAAAATTAGCTGAAACTGCATTGCAATAACCTAGAGATTTATACAAACCCATCTTGCACCAAGATCAGACCCCTACATGCATTAGACTGCAGGGGTGACAAATGGGCGGGTTGGGCTGAATTCGAGCGGGTCAAGATTGGTTAGGTCAATAAATGGGTCATTGCCCAATCCAGCCTAAAGTGTACTTGGGCTAAGATGGGCTGGGTCAAGATGGGCTAAACAATGGGTCATAACCCAACCCGCCCAACTTGACCCATGTTTTAGAACCATGCTTTTACATAAAAAAGCCTTTTACCTTAAAATGTGTAAGTTGAAAAATATTTTGCGGGGGGTTGGGGTGGGTGGGTGGTGCAGAAAAACGAAAAAATAGAAAACAGAAAACAGAAAATTTAAAATACAAAAAAGAAAGTAAATTTTTTTTAGGGGGTTAGGGGGGAGGGATAGGCGGTGAGTGGTGCAGAAAAAAAAAAAGTAATCTTTTCTTGAAGGGGTTTGCGCGCGGGGTTGGGGGGGGGGAGGGTGGTGTGCAGAAAAATAAAAAAAACAGAAAATTGAAAATACAAAAAAATAAAAAAATAAATTTGAGGGGGTTAGCAATTGGGGGGAGGGGGGTGGGAGTAGGGGGTTAGGGGTTGGTGGGTGGTGCAGAAAAATAAAAAAAATAAAAAATTGAAAATACAAAAAAAAAAAAAAGTAAAATTGGGGCAAATAAGTAAATTTCTAGATAAGTTGGGTCGAGATCCCTTTATTTTGGGTGAGTTTCACGGGTTGTATTTGGGCTGCTTAATAGGTCAGAATGACTATAAAAAATAATGGGTCTATTTGGGCTCAACCCAAATAGACTATTAATCTCTGGGCGGGTTGGATGAGTTTGGGCTCAAATTGCCACCCCTAAATTTAGACTACATGCATTAATAAATAAAGGAATTTTTACACCCTATAGAAAACCTTAGTACCCTATTTATTTTAAATAAATACCATTTTAAAATATTACATCCTATAGATACCTTTTATACTTTATAGCCAAATATCTAACTATAGTTACATCCTACATTTAAGGCACCATATAGGCTAAATAATATTTTTCTCTCTCCTTTTTAGTCTTTTCTCTCACATAATCACCGTAAAATTGTCTAACCAGGTTCTCTCTCTCTTTGCATACACTTTACTCTTTCTCCCTCAACCCACGATTCAGACCTCTTCTCCCACCCAAATTCTCTAGTTCTCCTCCATTATCACTCAATTACATCGCTTAGGGTAAGTTTAATTCGTTGATTTTGATAGACGAAGAGCAATTGGTTCAACTGTAGCGGCTCGATTCTGCATGGCAGTGGTCGTCGAAGTAGGATTCACAGCTTTTGCATAATTCATGGCTTCATTTGTGGGATTTGAGGGCTGGGATTGTTTGTAGTTGTTGTAGGAGGTTGGGCAGATGTGTTAAGGGGCTGACCAGCCGGAATTAATGGCTGGCCGCCGGCCGGCGAAGCCATAAGGCTGTTTCTCTCTCTAGATCGCCAAATCGCCTATTTGTATTCAGTTGTATTCGAATGTATATTTCAGCTGTATTCACATGTATTCAGCAGCATTCATTTATATATTTTAGATATATTAAAAAGTTATGCGTATTCTCTTGTATTCAGTTTTAATCAGTATTTAACTATTTTATTCAGCAGTAGTTAGTTGTATTCAAGTGTTTTATACAACTGTATTCAGTTCTATTCAGTTGTAGTTAGTTATATTCAACTATTTTATTCAGCAGAAGTTAGTTGTATTTTGTTGCATTCAAGAGTTTTATTCAGCTGTATTCAGTTGTATTTTGTTGTATTCAAGTGTTTTATTCAGATGAATTAAGTTGTATTTTGTTGTATTCAACTGTATACAGTTCTACTCAACCGTATTATTCATATGTATTTCTCTTTATTCAGCTATAATCTTTATTATGTATCTTTCAAATACAGATTAATGAGGGATCGTTTTAGTTCGTTGAGTTAAATTAGGAGAATATCATGTGATTTGATTTCCTTCCGTTTTTAACCAGTTTAACCTTCCAGATTTTGCGCAGATACGTTACTGTATTTAACGTTAATGCCGCTTGAATACAGCTAAATACATGTCAAACTTAGCTGGAATTCCACTTTTTTACGCCTATTTTTTTGGTTGTATTAGTGAATACAACAGCTTAAATACATGAAATACATTGTATAAAAACATAAAAGGTATCTATAACACGTAATATAGCAAAGATTATCTATAAATGGCTAATTAGACCTAAAAGATGGTGCTTTATGAAGAATTCTCCTAAAAGGGTAACATGAATTGCATTTATAGTCTCCCATCAGATATTATAAAAAGGTGTTGGTAACTTAATTAACTTCAGTGGAAAAGGTTGCTAGTAAATTTTATCGGTGGTCATTCAACTTTGTGTTTGTAACACAAAAATTATTTCTCACTTTTATCACATAAAAGTTATTTAACTTTAAGTTTGTAACAAGAAATTATTTTTTAGTTTTTGTCACATAAAAGTCATCCACTTTGGCCAAAATAATTAAAAATTAGATATCACATGAGGTTTTATATATTGTACCAAAAAAAAAAAGATATGACATGATACTTCAAAATAGCTATTTAGCTTAATAAAATATATTAAAGGTAATAGATTAATTTTAAAGACCTCTCACATATTTCTCTTCGTAATATTACTCTTCCTTGTGGTTTATGAAATAACGTTTATCTGCATACTTTGATTTCTTAGTAATAATTAACTCGAAGTCATGGGGAACATACCGAGCCCATAGATTTTGTATTTTTCATTGAAGTATTTGATGCTCTAACAATCACTCTTCTGCAAATTTCAAAAGATATTTTTGTAAAATTTATTTAACAAACGAGTATAAATTAAAAAGGGCAAATTTATTTTTTACATTAATGATGACGAGTTAACAAATTATTATAAAATAATCAAATAAGAAAAGTAAACATAATTTTCGTGAACCACAACTGAGATTAGCAAAATTTAGAAGGAGCTTTCTTATATAATTCCAAAATATAACTAACTTATTTTGGACTGTTATATATTTTTAGTATAAAGGGCAGCCCGGTGCACTAAGCTCCCGCTATGCGCGGGATTCGGGGAAGGGCCACACCACCAGGGTCTATTGTATGCAACATTACCCTACATTTCTGCAAGAGGCTGTTTCCACGACTCGAACCCGTGACCTCCTGGTCACATATATTTTCAGTATAAAATAGAAAATTCGGATAACATATACTTTTTGGTTACCTTGTTCAAAGTTAAACGACTTTTATATGATAAAAAATAAAAATAAATAACTTTTGTATTGCAAAGTCAAAGTTGAATAACCGCCGGCGAAATTTACTCAAATGGCAGCTGTCTGTTTTACTTTGCCAATAATTTTTTCAGACGTTGTTTCCGGTCAGATGTGAAAAGTTGGCATTCATTAAAATTTATAGAAGCTGTTCCCCCCTAGATGTAAAACATTGATATTCATTAAAATTTTCAGACTGTTTCATCAGACGTAAATCATTGATAAGAAACTGTTTTCTCTCATTGTTGGCATCCTTATAATGGACTTGTCCCAAGCTATTATATTTTAACAACTTTAGTACTTAGAGATTAATTTGAATTGGTCCTATTGCTTTGATCTCCTGACAGGGACCTCAATTTTCTGATCAATTGAATTTCCTTTTCTTCTTTTCTTAAAAATTTTAAACTTATAGACAACAAAAATAACACTTCAACATGAACAAGTGAGAGTATTAGTTGTAGATCTTTAATTTTTCCTCATATATCTTACAGGAAAGCTCAATAATATCCCTAAATCCTTCAAAAAAAAAGTTATATTCGCTAGTCAAATTGAAATTGAAAGTCAACACCATACACATACACCAAATCTTGTTAATTTATCAAGATTAAGTGATAAATTGAGGTAAAAATGCATGTTACTTATATATCTATGTCTAAGTGTTATATTAAAACACATGCCATGTTTATAATAGGTTCGGTGTTTGCATTAGGTGTAAGTATTTTCGGATATAACGTAAGGTAGCTTTCAAAGCGAACGCATAATCAAGGTATTTTTTGAAAAAAATCTAAATGAAATGAGTGTAAAGAGAATAAAATCCATATTTAAGATGAACACAAGAAAAACTGAATACTTTATTTATTATCTGAAAATATTCAAAAGGAAATATAAAAGAACAAAAAGAAAATTAATTGCATGAAACTGTCGTGCTTTATTATCAACTGTGCTGTATTTAATCAAAGTGGTTCAATTTAATTGAATCAATACACTGACATTGCAACATAAGTAGCAGTATACAACGTTAACGGGTACCTAGATTAAAATGACTGTCTTCACTGACATTTTGAAATAATGATAGTATTAATTATTTGGCTGCAAATAGAAGTGGAACTGCATATATATATATATATATATATATATAGATTACTAACACGAATAAATTTATCAACAATTGCATTTGCGAATGACAGAATGCGTTGCTCAGAGGTTTACATGTACTCATAATTGTTGTTATAATTAAAATTGAGAAGGATTTTTTGATTGAAAAGATCCATAGTGATTAGTTATATATCAAGTTGTATTTTCTTATGTCATTGGGAAAACAAAATTTGGAGATTCAAATCCAAGAATCATTCATGCATTCTAAGTCAATAGTTAATGGTTCCAATTTACAGAAATTTGAATTTTGGATTTTACGACACCAAATAGCCGTTGGGTAATTATTTGATTTGTCTATCCATCGGTTGACTTAATAAGATGTCTTGGGTTCGAGACCTAGGAATGAAAAAATTCCTTGTAAAAGCCCTTTCTTTTATTAGATGGGTCATACGCGATGAGAACTTGTATTAATCGGGCTAGTAGATCCCGAATACCATAGGGCAAAGATTACTTTTAGCCCGGAGCTGAAACTATTTATATTCGGTAGCTGCAAAAGTGTATAAAATTTGTATATTTTTTGTATGTAACATATAGGAATGTATATATATACCAAAATATATATTTTTGACTATTATTTTGAGAGCGGATATACAATGTCATTTTCCAATTCCATTTGGTTAATTAAAAATAATCAAATTTTAAGGCCTTTCTGTTAGGAATTCGGAGAGAAGAAATACTTGCAATCAACCATTTTCTTTTGAAGACAATGGGGGAAAGCATATTTCTTCCTTCTTCCAACTTAGCTTACATAAATAAATATAGTGCCTAAGTATAATAATTTATTTTTAGACTTTTGTTTTTCCTTACTTCATGAATTAAACCATCCATGTATCCTTAAATTTATTTCTTAATATGAGCTGTGCGGACTCCACGTAGTTGAAGCGGTGTCATCCGAGATATTCTTGGAGCTCATATTACGTGGAGCTCCACATATTCTTGTACAGTCAAAGAGGATCGATTCCGTGAAAGATGAGATCAGTAAATAACAATTCGAGATGAATCTAATTTATTTTCTCACTGCAAACAAGAATTTCACTGTACTATTAGTTGGATATACGCTCAACTGTAAAAATAACACAGCCGTTGATTTTGGATTTAGTTTTAATAGAACTGGACAAGTTCTGAAGCCCAACAGCATAAATTGAAGTTGATTTTGATAAAGTTTATGAAACCAAACAGTACCCCAAAACAAACGCAGTTTTAAAAATATCATATCAAAGTACAAATATCGTTAAACGAACAACATTCGTAGATTAACCTATAAACCTACTGGAAAATATGGAACAGTTTAACTGCTGGACATCCAAAAAGGTAGGAAGTTTGAAGGATATGACAGTGTCTCTGTTACAGGAAATTACTGTACCAAAAGACAGGTACGCTAATCGCTGTCGATATCCATGCTTCAAGTACATACGTGTCGATATTTGCTTTGCTTGATTTGCTACTTTAGGTTTTCAGAAAGGATTTTCTCTAACTTTATTTTCTACAACAGACAGATAATTTTAATTTTTCAAGAAGAGCTACTAGAGTGCAGTTTTATCTATTTACATACCACAATTCTTTTTACGCTATTGGTGCTATGTAGTAACTTGTTAAATTAAATTTTAAAAAAAAAATAGCAACCTGGTGCATAAGATATTTCGAGTTCAATACGAGATTCGGGACAGGGTCGTGCCCCAAAAAGTGTGATATAGTTAAATTATATATATATATATATTTCAGGATCTCAAATCATGTCGATGTAGTTAATTACTACTATTACTCAATTTATTTTAATTTACGTGACATAATTTACATTTTAGGAAAAAAAGAAGACTTATAACTTGTATTTGTCAAACATAACATAATATTTGTGGATGCAAGACTTTGTAAGTTTGTAATCTTAAATATGCCATGAATTTTGTATGACTTGAAACATCTTATTAAGAAGAAACTAAAAAGTTTAAACTTTAAATTACTTCTAAAATATAGAAAATCGTTCTTTTTTAAATGAACTAGTAAAAACAATAGTATCACATAAGTGAAATGGAGGAAGTACTATCTATTACTATTGCAAATAACTTAATCCAATGACAATAAAAAATATCATATACTATTAATGTCAAACATTAATCGTGCACTGACATAGGATTACAATTTTTTGATCTGTCTTAATAAAAGTTCTTCGTTTCAACCGAAAAGAGAAAACTGTTCGTAGTTATCATAATTTGGCAACCGACACATAACACATGCAAACCTTTTACGGCTAATTAAAATGTAATGATGGAAAACAAATTATTTGCATCGCCGAAATAAAAATAAAATCCATTTATAATATGAATATTCATTTGGTTCTCGATATGACATTCCTATATACGTCGTCCTCAAATCTAGGCAGTTGAGTAGGGTTTCTGTCATGAACAGTCTCCTAATCTTTATTTGTAGTTTGTTGGTAAGTAAGCGTGTTGGTCGGTCAGTATGAAGTAGTATTTAAATATTTCGGTCAGTATTTTAGATATTCGATTTCTTTAAATATTATACCAATATCATACCTAATTAAACTCGTTATGGTTCGATGTTCTTCTTTCGATTTTGGTTATTCGATCTGATAACTTTGATTTGTTCGACTTGAACATTAACTAATGCATAGAGTCATATACTATAATCTTCCAATTAATTAAAGTCTTCACGCATACAAAATAAAAACGTTCTAAGCCGACCTAAATGTTGATAAACTCTTTATCCACAACCAATAAGTATCAACACATAAAGAGAAATAAGGTACATATCGGACTAAATTTGATCATTGAAAATATTTGTTTACTTGCGTAGAGTCAAAATTTAGAGAATACAACAAGGACGACTAATACATGAATGCCAAAGAAAGTATTGTATAACTTAGTATGTTATAATCAATAATATGTATTGTGTATCTTAGTATTTATTTTTGTAAGTATCGGTTATTCGGTATTATTTTCTTAAATATCTAATACTAAATATTTTAAAAAAGTAAACCAAATACCGTACTAAATATGAAATAACGAATACCAAATATCAAACTTGTATTTGTCAAACATAACATAATATTTGTGGGTACAAGACTGTATACGGTCGAAACCGGGCTCGTCTATTGCATGATAGTTCGCGACTGAATCGTGATAGGTTGAAGCTCGACCCTGGATTATATCGAACCAAGGTACGAAGTTAGATCATCGATCCCATGACTCCGGAACCGACCCCGACTCCGAACAAGATCGAGGAAACTTTATCGGGCCAAATAACGGAAGGCCAAAATATCCGCTATTGGTCGAATATCACGGTGAAAATCTCGGTTCATATCAAGGAGAGGCCGATTAGTTAGCAAATTATGAGGTTTTCTACCTTTTATAGAATTATATCTAGAGTAGGACTCCCCTACTATATAAAGAGGGTCTGATCATTTGTAAGACAGATTAGCAACACGCATCCCAAAGCGATATACTGTCATTTCTAGTTCTTATAATCTTGTTATTCTATTCTGACATTGATTGAGGAATTTCTTGACTCGAGGGTTACCAACCTTCAAGGCTAAGACTGTTTAACTTATGTGGTTTGCATTTATTCCTCTATCATTAATTTTAATATTAGTCCGTTTTCTCAATTTGTATCAAGTTAAATCACGTATCCTTAAAACCGCGTATAAAATGTTATCCGATTCTAAGGGTAAACAATTTGGCGCCCACCGTGGGGCTAAGGATACTAGTGGTTATTTGATACAAACTTTCATAACACACACTATTTTATACTTGTTCTTTGGAGTTTCTTTGATTCCAGGACCAAAATGTCGAACTCTCAGCCAGCACCCCTCTACGACGACAATGATTTCTGCCACCACGGCGAAAATGATAACATAGCACCAGGGAACGACGCACCCCCGGTCGATCTCGATAAAGCCCCGGCTGCAGATCTAGCCGACGTCAGCTCACATGTTACCATCAATGAAAATTTGGCCATCGATCCCGATGACAGTGTCCGTAGGGATGTTCGATCAACCACTCAAAGCACACATGGCGGCGAAGATGGCGGAATCAACCTGCGGGTGATCTTCGAAATGCTGCAGGCTCAATAGGCAGCGATAGGCCAGCTCCAGCTAGAATCGCCCACCGACTAGGATTGAGCCCGAGCCATCCAGGAAGTTGTCCACAGAGTTGAACCGGTCTCAAGGATATCGGATGAGAAATAACCGAGGACCAATCCTGTAATCATGAAGATGCTTGAGGAACTGACAAAATGAATTGAGTCGGGAAAGGAGAAGATTGAGGGAAACGACAAAAAGGTGGAAACCTACAACTCTAGGGTCGATCGAATCCCGGGAGCACCGCCGATATTGAAAGGCCCGGACTCCAAAAAGTTCGTGCAAAAACCTTTTCCCCCGGGTGAGGCTCCCAAGCCGATCCCCAAAAAATTATGCATCCCCAAGATTCCTTAATAAAAATGGAACGACCGACCCGAACGAGCATGTCACCTCTTACACATGTGCCATCAAATGGAATGATCTAGAGGATGATGAGATCGAATCTGTCTTACTAAAGAAATTCGGAGAGACCTTGTCAAAGGGAGCTATGATATGGTATCACAATTTACCACCTAATTCTATTGGCTCATTTGTTATGCTTGCAGATTCTTTCGTAAAGGCACAAGCCGAGGCCATCAAGGTCGAGACCAGAAAG
Organism: Nicotiana attenuata; assembly: GCF_001879085.1. Classification (NCBI taxonomy): domain Eukaryota; kingdom Viridiplantae; phylum Streptophyta; class Magnoliopsida; order Solanales; family Solanaceae; genus Nicotiana; species Nicotiana attenuata. Next base: position 82,168 of record NW_017672673.1, read on the forward strand.
TCGGACCTTTTCAAGGTAAGGTAGAAGGACAATGAAATGCTTAGAGAATTCGTGTCTAGATTCCAAATGGAGCAGATAGACCTACCACCGGTCGCTGATGATTGGGTTGTTCAAGCCTTTACCCAAGGACTCAATGTTCGAAGCTTGATGGATTCATAGCAGTTGAAGTAGAATCTGATAGAGTACCCAGTTGTTACTTGGGCAGTTGGGCTAATGTGCATAATCGGTACCAATCAAAGATCAGGGTCGAAGACGATCAACTTGGGGCTCCTTCCGGGTCCGTTTATCCTGTTAGACCTACCGAAAAAACCAAGAGAGATATTGACCGAGAACCAAGGTCGAACAAAGATCGGTACCAGCCATATAATAGAGATCATACAAGCAACAGATCAGGGCGAAGATCTATGCAAAACGAAAAGAGAAGCGATCGAGGTCAGAGCTCTCGAGGGCTCATGAGCAAGAACGGCTTTGACAGACCTATCGGACCTAAAGAAGCACCACGATTATCGGAATAAAACTTTAACGTTGATGCGGCTGCCATTGTATCGGCTATCGGACGCATCAAAGATACCAAATGGCCTCGACTTTTACAATCCGATCCAGCCCAAAGAGATCCAAACCAAATGTGCAAATATCATGGCACTCATGGCCATAAAATAGAGGATTGTCGACAGTTGAGAGAAGAAGTAGCCCGGTTGTTCAACAACGGGCACCTTCGAAAATTCCTAAGCCATCCAACCAAGAATCATTTCAGAAATAGGGACTTTATCAAACAGACCGAACCGAAAGAGCCTCAACATGTTATCAACATGATCATTGGAGGAGTCGATGTCCCTCAAGAACCGACGTTGAAACGCACCAAAGTGTCCATCACAAGGGAAAAACGAACTCGAGATTACATACCGGAAGGAACCTTGTCTTTCAGCGACGAGGACGGAGAAGGGATCGTGCAACCTCACAACAATTCTCTGGTAATATCTGTTCTTATAAATAAATCTCGAGTTAAGCGTGTATTAATTGATTCACGTAGCTAGGCCAACATTATCCGGTCGAGAGTCGTAAAACAGCTCGGTCTACAAGATCAAATCGTGCCCGCAGTTCAAGTTTTGAACGGAATGGCATGTGAAACAACTAACGGCGAAATAACATTACCAATCAATGCCGCCGGGACCATCCAGGAGGCCAATTTCTATGTGATCGAAGGCGACATGAGATACAACGCCCTGTTCGGGAGGCCATGGATTCACAACATGAGAGTGGTGCCCTCGATTCTTCACCAAGTATTAAAATCCCCAACGCCGGGAGGGACTAAGATGATCTACAGAGAACAACCAGCTGCAAAGGAGATGTTTGCAGTCGATGAAGTAATTCCAATATCAACATTCTCGTTGTCAAAGGAACCAAATTTGGAAGCAAAACAGGAAGCCAAATAGCAATCACCGATGCGGGCCTCGACCCAACCAGACAAGCAGGGGACTGACAAAGATGATGATTATGGGGTTCCTCGATCATTTATAGTCCCCAATGATTCCGACGCTACCAAATCAACAGTCGAAGAGCTGGAGCGGGTCATATTGATCGAACATCGCCCGATCGGAAGGTATACCTGGGCACGGGGTTAAATCCCGAGCTTAGGAAAAAACTCATTCAATTTCTTATAGCTAACATGGATTATTTTGCTTGGTCCCATCTTTACATGACAGGGATTCCCCCGGAAATAACCACCCACAAGCTCAGCCTGGACCCGAAATTCCATTCGTTCAAGCAGAAAAGGAGACCCCAGTCTGAGGTCAAACACGCCTTTATCAAGGACGAGGTATCTAAACTGCTTAAAATAGGGTCTATTCGGGAGGTTAAATACCCGGATTGATTAGCAAACGTAGTGGTAGTCCCTAAAAAGGGGAACAAACTAAGAATGTGTGTACTCTATAAGGATTTGAACAAGGCCTGTCCGAAGGACTCCTTTCCTCTGCCTAACATCGATCGCATGATTGATGCCACGGCCGGCCACGAGATCCTTAATTTTCTCAATGCCTATTCCGGGTACAACCAAATACGGATCGACCCGGATGATCAGGAGAAAACCTCCTTCATTACCAATCACGGCACGTACTGCTATAACGTGATGCCATTCAGACTAAAAAATGGCGGTGCCACTTATCAATGCATAGTAAATCGGATGTTTGAGGAACAAATAGGAAAATCGGTGGAGGTTTATATTGACGACATGCTGGTTAAGTCCCTACGTGCAGTAGACCATTTCAAACACTTGCAGGAAACTTTCAGCATTCTGCATATGAAGCTGAAACCCGGAGAAGTGTGCGTTCGGAGTTGGATCCGTAAATTCCTTGGGTTCATGGTATCCAACCGTGGAATCGAGATCAACCCCGACAAAATCAAAGCCATCGAAGATATCTCGGTCGTAGACAACGTAAACGCTGTGCCAAGATTAACCGGACACATAGTCGCCCTAAGGCAATTCATCTCGAGGTCATCGGATAAGAGTCACCGATTGTTCTTGCTTCTTAAAAAGAAGAACAACTTTCCATGGACCCCGGAGTGTCAACAGGCCTTGGAGGAGCTTAACGATATTTATCGAGCCCACCATTGCTTCATACACCGAAAGCAGATGAACAATTGTACTTGTACTTGACAGTATCAGAAATAGCGGTAAGTGGAGTCCTGGTACGAGAAGAATAAGGTGCACAATTTCCAATTTATTATGTTAGCAGGACCCTAAGAGAGGCCGAGACTAGGTACCCTCACATAGAAAAACTGGCTCGCTTTGCTAAGCGCCTCTAGGAAACTAAAACCTTATTTTCAATGTCACCCCATATGTGTTGTAACAACTTAACCGCTGCTAAATATTATGCACAAGCCCGATCTCTCGGGACGACTGGCCAAATGGGCCATTGAAATCAGTGGGTATGATATTGAATATCGACCTTGGACAGCCATTAAATCTCAAACTTTGGCAGATTTCGTGGCCGACATTACGCCGGACCTAATACCCGAGGTCGAACAAGAGTTGTTGTTAAACTCGGGGGCGTCCTTCGCAATCTGGACCCTCTTCACGGATGGTGCCTTGAACACGAAAGGGTCCGGACTCGGTATCATTTTGAAACCGCCAACAGGCAATACAGTTAGAAAATCTATCAGGACTATTAAATTGACTAACAACGAGGCCGAATATGAGGCCATGATTGCAGGTTTCGAACTAGACAAAAGCTTGGGGGCAGAGGTGATTGAAGCTAAGTGCGATTCCTCTTCGTGGTGAACCAAGTTAATGGAACATTCGAGGTCAGAGAAGAACAAATGTAGAGATACCTAGATAAGTTACAAGTAGCATTACATCGGTTCAAGGAATGGACCTTACAACACGTACCCCAGGATCAAAATAGTGAAGTCGATGCCCTTGCTAACTTAGGGTCGTCGGTCGAAGACAATGAGCTTAATTCGGGGGCAGTAGTACAACTCATGAGATCGGTGGTAGAAGAAGGTCATGCTGAGATATACTTTACAAGCCTAACTTGGGATTGGAGAAACAAATATGTAGAATATCTAAAAACCGGAAAGCTACCTTTGGATCCAAGAGAATCGAGGGCCCTCCGTACAAAGGCAGCCCGGTTTTGTTTGTCTGATGATCGAACCTTGTTCAGGAAAATGTTCGATGGCCCACTAGCAATGTGTCTAGGACCGGGGGATACCGAATGCGTTCTGAGGGAAATTCATGAGGGCACCTGTGGAAATCATTTAGGCGCCGAATCATTGGTCTGATAGGCAATCAGAGAAGGTTGTTACTGGATCGATATGGAAAGAGATACGAAGAAATTCATAAAAAAATGTGATGGATGCCAATGACATGCTCAGATGATACACCAACCCGGGGAGCTGCTGTATTCGGTTTTATCGCCATGGCCGTTCAAGAAGTGGGGAATGGACATCGTCGGCCCCCTTCCATAGGCACATGGTAAGGCCTAATTTATTTTATTTATGACTGATTATTTTTCTAACTGGGTCGAAGCCCAGGCATATGAGAAGGTCAGGGAAAAGGAGGTCATCGATTTCATTTGGGACCACATCGTATGTCGGTTCAAAATTCCGACCGAGATCACATGTGATAACGGAAAACAATTCGTCGTAGCATGGTGACCAAGTTTCTCTAAGACCACAATATCAAAAGGATCCTATCAACACCCTACCACCTTAGTGGGAATAGACAAGCCAAATCAACCAAAAAAACCATACTCCAGAACCTTAAAAAGAGGTTGACTGACGCCATAGGAAATCGAAGGAAATCCTACCTGAAGTCCTTTGGGCATATCGTACGACCTCGAAGTACAGTAACGGGGCCACTCCATTCTCATTAGTATATGGTGCAGAAGCTCTAATATCGGTTGAAGTCACAGAGCCAAGTATCAGATTACGATATGCAACAAAGGAATCAGATGACGAGGCCATGAATACGAGCCTGAAGCTATTGGATGAAAGGCGCAAAGCCGCACTTGTTCGGTTGGCTGCCCAAAAGCAACGGATCGAGTGATATTACAACAGAAGGGAAAACCACCGATACTTCAACGTCGGGGTTTTAGTGATAAGGAAGGTCACGTTGATCACCCGAAATCCAAACTAGGGAAAGTTGGGGCCAAACTGGGAAGGGCCGTATCATTCATCGAAATCACCGGTAAAGGATCCTACAAGCTCAGAACGATGAACGGTGAACAATTATCGAGCAATTGGAATGTAACCCACCTAAAATGATATTACTGCTAAGGTAGGACCCCATTTATTTTCTTTTATTTATATCTCCGACTAACACTTGTAGGTGATCGACAAGAAGCAGTACGAAGTTTATAGGTCTGAAAGCACGCGTTGCACTCTTTTTCCCTTGAACCGGTTTTGTCCCAAATGGGTTTTCCGGCAAGGTTTTTGATAAGGCAACATTGGATCGTGCTAACTTAAAATCAAAGACCGATCACAAATCGGTGTTGAAGATCACATTAACAGTATCCGAGGCTCCTCTATAATCAACCTCGAATACTGGGGGCATTACCCTTGGATATCGACTTTAGCAAGAAAAGAAACTTTGTAGCCGAAGGGTATCGATCGATAGGATTTATTGTAAGGGCCAAACGATCAAACGAACCGTGCCCTTATAGGCTACTCGAACCCTGGCACAAAACATGTATACATATGTTACTATTATGCACAAGAATGAAGAGAAGTCTCTTCCTTGCAATCATCTTGTATTTTAAAATTTCTTCTTTACATTCCTTAAAGAATTTCCTGCTTTCGATCCCCAAAAGGTAACGAGCCCAAGGGTCGCTTATAATGGGAGTTCGAATGATCACTCTCTCGCACAGGGACTGCCATCCAAAAACAAACTCGGATGATCCAAGCTACTAGGGCATAAGACCTATTAGGGAATCCCCGAATATTAAAGGCCACTGCCACCTCCGCTCAGGGACTATTATCTTGGGCAAGCCCGGATAACTCGGAAAAGCAAGTCCACTGGGCGACTCCCGAACTAAAAGGCTACGACCATATTAGCATGGCTCGGAAACGTCCGAGGCCCGTAACAAAAACTAGGCCTTCAAAAAAGAAAATTTTTCATAACCGGTTCTAAAGGCTACCCTCGGCAAACTATAATCCGAATTACTTACTTTGGGAGAATGTTTCCAGTTACACCGAATCCGAAAGGCGCCTTAAAACAGAATGATGTAAAGGCAAGGTTTGTTTGAACCTTCAAACATAACCTAAGTTATGTCATGCTAAGGCATTTCGGTCTTTGTGAACACAAGTAATAAAGCAAAGGAAAAATTCGAAAGCTGAAAGGGAAAGAAAGCCTTATATGTATTTATCCAAAAATCTTTTTAGAAGGGCTAAATGACCCCGATATAGAAATCCACAACGGCCAAAACGGCCTCAAATAATAAAAGACAAACATCTAAAAAGATCCTAAGTGGCCTAATCTTCACTGGGGGCCACATCGTCACCTTCGGGCTCATCCGAGTCTTTAGACCCCTCAGAATCCTCCTCCTCGGGGTAAGCCAACTTCCTGGACTTTGCCTCTGATACCTTGGCATTCTCGATCTCAGCCAACAGGTCGAAGCCTTGAGCTTGAACTCCTTCGAGGGCCTCCCTTCGGGATTTCCACTTCATGTGCTCCACCAAATGCTTCACTTGATCCTGATCTTCTTCGGCATCGGCCTTATTCTGGGCCACCTTCTCATCAGCTTTGGCCTTGACCTCAGCAATCATTGACCTGGCCGCCTCAAGTTCCTTGGCCAGATTTTTCTTGGCTGGAGACCACCGAGCCAAGATGAGACCGAATCTCCTCGATTGTTTTGGCCTGGGTCGAGCCTTTTTCTCTGCAGCCCAAAACTGGGCCTCAGTCGACGCCAGTTATACCCGGACAATCTCCTATTCCGAGGCTAGGAGGTCCTTCTTCCATTTTTCGGCCTCAGCTTTTACCGTATCCACCTCCGCGTGGAGCTGCCCGATCTGTTCAAGTCTCTTTGGACCTACAGGTTCGGATCGTTAGCCACTGTGTCCAAATTATCATCACTATCTTCAAGTACTCGTCTTACCTTCTTGACCCATTCATCATGCTCCTTCCGAGCCGCTTCTAGCTCAGCCTGGAGTTTCTCACTGAGAAGCTTGTAGGTATCCCTCTTCTCAGTAAGCTCTTGAACCTCGACCTCGTGTTGGGTTAACTCCTCCTGATATCGGTGGAAAGTTTCATGGTGAAGCACCGAGGCCTACAAGCATAAAGATAAGTGTTACGATTATTTGCAACTTAAAATCTAAAGTATATAGTAAAGAGGCACTTAAAGTTACCCGATTCAACGCTTGTTGAGCTTCATTGAATAGGCAGGGCGCATCCACCTCGTCCATCTTGGCCTAGTCCTCTTCGGTCACCAAGCACCAAAGATAGCTAGAAACCCCCACAGGGGCAGAGAGAACCCGCGCGTTCTTCGGGATAGAGATAATTATTGACCACTTTCAGTCTGGATCAACACTCGGATCCAGGAACCGATCAACTAACTTCGAACCCGAAGAAGACCCGCTTGCTCCCGAAAATGGTGCTTTCTTTGGCACCAGTATGTCACCAAACCGGTGACGTCCTCCGAAGCAGTAGATTCTAAGCTATCGAAGAAGTTATTAAGGTCTGCCGCCCCCTGGGGCCCCTCGTGTGAATGTTTTTTTAGCATGTCAGCCTCGTGATCATGGAGTCGGAGAATAAATGGGACCCGGAGATATCAATCACCCCAAGTGCATCTTCCGGGGCACTTTCCTCTGCTCGAGGAGTGCCGACCATGGTCTTCCTCTCGACCTCCCTAGCTTGGGGCAAAACCGTTATCTGAATGAAACTAGATATTGTGGAATCATATTGAATATTTGACGATACATTCTGTACCTTGGTAAAAACCGATCCTTGTTTACCAAGCACTCATTGTCTAGCCAAATCCAATTTTATCTCGATACGTTTGCCACACATTTTCTAACCAAATCCAACTAACGAAGAGATCTTTGCGGAATTGGCACAGCGGCCTCACCCCTCTCCGGTTTAGAGACCTTGTCACTGCCCCTTCAGCAGCCTCCCTGGCTTGAGACAATGCAGTGTTGCCTCGCACCCGAGCCACCAGCTCGGAATTTTCTTCTTCGTCTTCGGACTCATCCCTCAGCCGGTGGGCTAAGTCCGATGGGAGGGTGCCGATGCTTTCCTTGGGTTTGCAAACCTGCCTCCTTTTCGGTTTTTGGTTCTCCGAGTTCGGGGAATTCGGAGCCCCTTTTATTTCTTCTCTTTATCCTGCTTCAGAGCAAGTGATTGGGGGAGGACGTCTTCAACTCCGGACGGGGGCGTCGTTGCAACATCCTTCCCAAGGCCTACAAAGAAAAAGAGATGAGTAAGCTCGAAAAGAAACCCAAGTGATGTCTGTTCTAGGAAAGAATCTTACCATGAGAACGGGCCTCCCACCGGCTCTTTGAAAGTTTGTACCACGCGTACCCGGAATAGGTCTTCTATGATACAATGCCCTCGACCTACTTCTTGATTTGGGAACTACATCCGGCATACGAGCAACAGCTGCACCACGAAAGATCGATAAGATGGGAGGAAAAGGAAAAGCAATAAATGAAATCTTAAAGGTAAGATTACACTTACGTTTCATGTTCCATTTCTCGGGAAATGGAATGTCCTCGGTCGGGATTAGATCCTAGGTCTTCACTGGAACGAATCATCTTAACCAGCCCCGGTCTCTATCCTCGTCTATGCTCGAGAATGGGGACTTAGTGGCTCGATGTGCAAGTTTTATCAATCTCCCTCGATAGAGTCGGGGACTGTACAGACACATGAGATGATCGATGGTAAAGGGGCACTTGTCGATTTTGCTTACGAATCACAATCCTCCAAAAGGAGGGATGGATTTGACCAAGGGTCACCTCGTACCTCTTACAGAAGGCGATGATGACCGGGTCTAAAGGGCCCAACGTGAAGGGATAAGTGTAAACACTTAAAAACCCTCCACGTGGGTAGTAATCGACTCCTCGGGCGTAGGCACGACCAGGTGCTTACCGGCCCAGTTTTAATCTTCCTTGACCTTAGAGATGAGATTGTCGGTACTGGCTCACACCGACCTGGTACGGAAGAGGTTTTCTCAACTTTGAAGTCAGCACCGGTTGGGCACCCCGCAGGAACAAACATATTCAGGAAGTGCTCCGATGTCTTTCCCTCAGCGTTAGTAGACGGAACATTTTCCTCTTTAGCCGGCTGTGAGGCAGAGGGGGTTTCTTTCTAGGGAACAGACTTTGAGGTCTTCGCCATTTTTAGGGAAGCTAAGAGAAAAGAGGAAGTTAAAAGGATGTGTTTGATAAATTGAGGTAAAGAGCAGAAGTTCTTATGAAGTGATCACAGAAGTAATCAGAGAATTGATGTTGGAGAATATAGAAATTTCTAGTGTACGAGGGCAGAGGGTTTGAAAATAAAGTTTGAATAACATAATGATGGGGTATTTATAGTTTGCAAACGACGGTTCAAAATCCGTAATGGTCGACCAGTAACTGACGAACATATAACGCCATTAAAGACGTGCTGACGAGATGTTTTGTCAGTTTTGTCATTTCTGGCGCGAAGAATCGAGACAAAAATCGAGGGCTCATTTCGTTTCTCGTCGTTTACTCTCCGAAAAATGAGGGGACTATCTGTATATGGTCGAAACCGAGCTCGTCTATTGCATGACAGGTCGGGACTGAAACGTGACGGGTTGAAGCTCGACCTCGATTTATATCGAACCAAGGTACGAAGTTAGAAGCTCGACCTCTGATTATATCGAACTAAGGCACGAAGTTAGATCATCGAGCCCGTGACTCCGGAATCGACCCCGACTCCGAACATGATCAAGGAAACTTTATCGGGCCAACGGAAGGCCAAAATATCCGCAATTGGTCGGATATCACGACGGAAATCTCGGCACGTATCAAGAAGAGGCTGATTAGTTAGCAAATTATGAGGTTTTCTACCTTTTATAGAATTATATCTAGAGTAAGACTCCCCTACTATATAAAGGAGGGTCTGATCATTTGTAAGACACATTGGCAACACGCATCCCAAGCAATATACTGTCATTTCTAGTTCTTATTATCTTGTTATTCTATTTTGACATCAATTGAGGTATTTCTTGACTCGAGGGTGACCAACCTTCAAGGCTAAGACTGTTCAACTTGTATGGTTTGCATTTATTTCCCTACCATTAATTTAATATTAATCTGTTTTATCAATTTGTATCAAGTTATATCACGTACCTTAAAAACGCGTATAAATTCAATTGTTATCCGATTTTGACGATAAACAAAGACTTTGTAAGTTTGTCATCTTACAAGTTACATATGCCATGATATTTGTATGACCCGAAACATCTTATGAAGAAAAAACTAAAAAATTTAAAGTTTAAATTATTTCTAAATATAAAAAATTGTTCTTTTTATAACGAAATAGTAAAACAATAGTTTCACATAAGTGAAATGGAGGAAGTACTATCCATTACTATCGCAAATAACTTAATACAATGATATTAAAAAAAACATTATATTGTTATAAAATATTTAGTAAATGTGGATGTCCACTACTCCCACTACTTTCACCCATGATGTAAATTATCTCCCACTACTCATCACCATTATGATTGCAACTCCCACACCTCCATAACCCCTCCCCATGATCTTCCCCCATGATCTCAATTGTTAATGCCATATTTAAGACAATGATTTTGTAACCTTTCATATGTAATAGTATAAATAGAGGTATGAAATGTGAGATGGAATACACTTGAACACTTGATGAAATAAGAAAGTTATCTCTTCTTCTCTTATTCTGCTTATCTTCTTGTTTTATATTGTTATTTTGAGCTACATTTTTTAACACGTTATCAGCACGAAGTTGAGCTCTTTTCGTTGTTCAGGTATATTTGTTCATTTTTTTTTCGTTGTATGTTTTGATTTCATGATTAGTGTCTTTAATATGCCGTTTTATAATTTCTCACATCTCTAGATATATGTAAAAATAATGAATTCTATGTTTCTTTATTTTAAGTTATTTGCATGATTGTCATGTGAAAGTTGCTAATTTTTATGTTAATAGAATTAATTGAGAGAAGATATTTTGTTCTAGTTAACATCAAAGATATACTAATAATTTGAAGAAAAAAAAATAGTATTCTTTTCTATGGAATTATCACTTTAGTGTATATATAGATCACAAATTTGATATTATGTCAATTTTTAAGATTCTTTATGCTATTATCCTAATAATTTCTAATTAGTTATCTTCTTTGATAGTTTTTACTATGTCGAATTTGTCAAAGCTTGAGTTTGTGGCACTTGACATTTCTAGAAAGAATTACCTATCATGGGTTCTCGATGCTGAGATTCACTTAGCCGCTAAAGGCCTTGGTAACACCATTACTCAGGGTAATGAGGCATCAAGCCAGACAAAGCGAATGCCATGATTTTCCTTCATCATCATTTGGATGAAGGTTTGAAGGTTGAATATTTAACAGTGAAAGATACACTTGAATTGTGGACTGGCTTGAAGGAAAGGTATGATCACCTTAAGGCTACGGTATTGCCAAGGGCTCGATATGAGTGGATGCACTTACGGTTGCAAGATTTTAAGACAGTAAGTGAGTATAACTCTGCTGTATTTCGAATAACTTCCCAATTGAAATTATGAGGGGAAGTTATGAATGATAAGGATTTGCTGGAAAAGACTCTTACGACTTTTCATGCCTCAAATATGGTATTACAGCAGCAATACCGTGAAAGGGGTTTTAAAAAGTATTCTAAATTGATCTCATGCCTTCTGGTGGCTGAGCAACATAATACCCTTTTGCTGAAAAATCATGAAGCCCGTCCCACAGGGTCAGCTCCGCTTCCTGAAGCGAATATGGCAGCTAGACGTGATAAGTCTGGAAAAAGATAGAATAATAATCATGGCCATATGAATGTACGTGGGAATGGCAATGGTAAGAGACGATATAACAGTCGTCATCATGGTGGTCATGGCAAACGAGAGAACAATATGGGTTCTCAAAACAATCCTTGAAGAGGCAAAAGCGGTAACTGCCACCGCTGTGGCATGAAAGGTCATTGGAAAACTGAATGTCGTGCACCTGAGCATTTTGTCAGACTTTATCAAAACTCCATCAAAAGAAAGGCAAATAATGTTGGAGCATCTTCTGCTAATGCCCCAGTGGAGTCACACTTGACCTTTAAATATGATTTTGAGGCAGGGCCTTCAAACAAAAATGATGACAATGCCGAGGCAAATCTTGCTTTGAATGATGATGATCAAGGCCTCGATGATCTTACTCATTTGGAAGTTGAAGACTTCTTTGGAGATCAAAACTAAAGTTTGATCATTTTACTGGGGAATGCAATTATGTTATTTTTATTTTTAGTGGTTTTTTTTGTCTCGTTCTAAAGTTGTTTTTTATTTTCAAGTAGTACTTAAGTTGTCTTATGTTGTCGTTGGTGATGTTAGTTTTTTCCGTATTTCTCATGATGTACTTTTATTTTTTTATGAAGAATATAAAATTCCCCAGTCTTCAATTGGATCCAAGATGAATAATGAAGATTTATGCCTTTTGGATAGTGCTACAACTCACATAATATTAAGAGAAAAGAAATTTTTCTCTTATTTGGTTATGAAAAAGGCTTATGTTAATACAATATCTGGTAGTACAAAGTTAATTGAGGGCTCTGGAAGAGCGGCCTTATTACTACCTGGAAGAACGATATTAACTATTAATAATGCATTGTATTGTAGTAAGTCTCAAAGAAACTTGTTGAGTTTCAAAGCTATTCACCAAAATGGCTACCATGTTGAGACCTCTAACGAAGGAAAGGTTGAATACCTTTATACTAGTACAATAAAAGCGGGGAAAAAATGTGTGCACGAAAAATTACCCGCATTTTCTTCTGGGTTGTACCACACAAATATTGGTGTGGTTGAATCACATGCCATAGTAAACAAAAGGTTTACTACTTCTAATGATTTTATCATTTGGCATGACCGGTTGGGCCATCCCGGTTCTAACATGATGCGCAGAAAAATAGAGAATTCAAATGGGCACACATTGAAGAATAAGAAGATTCTTCAATTTAAGAAATTCTCTTGTGCTGCTTGTTCTCAAGGAAAATTGGTTATTAAACCATCAGCAGCTAAAGTTGGGATTGAATCCCCTGCATTTCTGGAACGTATACAGGGTGATATATGTGGGCCTATACACCCTCCATGTGGACCATTCAAGTATTTTATAGTCTTAATAGACGCATCTACAAGATGGTCACATGTGTGCTTATTCTCAACTCGTAATATGACATTTGCGAGATTGTTGGCCCAAATAATAAGGTTAAGAGCACAATTTCCAGATTATGCAATTAAGACAATTCGTCTTGATAATGCTGGTGAATTTACATCTCAGGCCTTTACAGATTATTGTATGGCCACTGGAATAAAAGTTGAGCATCCGGTTGCTCATGTTCATACTCAAAATGGTCTAGCAGAATCATTGATTAAACGACTTCAACTAATAGCTAGAACATTGCTAATGAGGACAAAACTCCCCCTTTCAGTGTGGGGACATGCTATTTTGCATGCAGCAGCACTTGTGCGCATAAGGCCAACCAGTTATCATAAAGTCTCCCCATTACAATTGGCTTTTGGCCAGGAGCCAAATATTTCCCATCTAAGAATATTTGGATGTGCAGTATATGTTCCAATTGCTCCACCACAACGTACAAAGATGGGTCCCCAAAGAAGGTTGGGAGTATATGTTGGTTATGAATCTCCTTCTATTATCAAATATTTGGAGCCTATGAGAGGAGATTTGTTTACATCCAGAGTTGCTGATTGTCATTTTGATGAATCAGTTTTCCAACATTAGGGGGAGAAAATAAATAGCTAGAAAAAGAGATAGATTGGAACGTATTATCTCTATCTCATTTGGATCCTCGTACAAATCAATGTGAACAAGAAGTTCAAAAGATCATTTATATGCAAAATATTGCAAATCTATTGCGAAATGCATTTACTAACCTTCCACGGGTTACTAAATCGCATATTCCAGCTGTAAATGCTCCAAATCGAGTTGATGTCCCAGCTGGACAGTATGATGATGCAAATGAGTCTAGGCCACGCCTTAAACGTGGTAGACCAATTGGTTCCAAGGATAAGAATCCCCGAAAAAGGAAAGGAGCAAATGATCAAGTTGATCATAACATGGAGGCAATTGCTCAAGAGGAACATAAGGACATAGCAATTGATAAGGCCTCACAGGAGGTTCTAGTACCTGGAAATGATGAAAATGAAGAGATCTCAATAAGTTATGTCTCTACAGGAAAAAGGTGGAACTGAAATAACGTTGTGGTTAATAACAATTTTGCATATAATGTTGCAATTGAAATAATGCAACAAGATGAGGATCTTGAGCCAAAATCTGTCGATGAATGTAGACAGAGAAATGATTGGCCAAAATGGAAAAATATAATTCAAGCGAAATTGGCTTCACTCGAAAAACGTGAAGTTTTCGGACCAATAGTCCGAACGCTTGAAGGTGTCAAGCCAGTAGGGTACAAATGGGTTTTTGTGCGAAAACGAAATGAGAAAGGTGAAGTCGTAAGATATAAAGCACGACTTGTGGCACAAGGGTTTTCGCAACCTGGCATTGATTATATGGAGTCATATTCTCCTGTGGTAGATGCAATTACCTTCAGGTATCTAATAAATCTGGCAGTCCATGAAAAGCTTGATATGCGATTGATGGATGTTGTCACAGCCTACTTATATGGCTCACTGGATAATGAAATTTTTATGAAAATCCCTGAAGGATTTAAAGTTCCTAAAGCACATAAAAGTTCAAGAGAAACTTGTTTAATAAAGCTTCAGAAATCCTTATACGGATTGAAGCAATCAGGGAGGATGTGGTACAATCGCCTTAGCGAGTATTTGCTAAAGTAAGGGTACAAAAATGACCCTATTTGCCCTTGTGTCTTTATTAAGAGGTCTGGATCTGAATTTGTTATCATAGCTGTGTATGTTGATGACTTGAGTATCATTGGCACTTTTAAAGAGCTTCCAAAGGCTATAGAGTGTTTGAAGAAAGAGTTTGAAATGAAAGATCTCGGTAAGACAAAATTTTGTCTTGGCCTACAAATTGAGGATGTACCAAATGGAATTTTTGTCCATCAATCAACATATACTGAAAAGGTTTTAAAGCGATTTTACATGGATAATGCACATCCATTGAGTACCCCAATGGTTGTGAGATCGCTTGATATAAATAAAGATCCATTTCGGCCTCAAGAAAATGATGAAGAGCTCGTTGGTGATGAAACTCCTTATCTTAGTGCAATTGGGGCACTGATGTATCTTGCCAACAATACTCGACCAGATATTGCTTTTGCAGTGAGCTTATTAGCAAGATTTAGCTCCTCCCCAACAAGAAGACATTGGAATGGTGTTAATCATATATTTAGATATCTTCGGGGAACCATAGATATGGGATTATTTTATTCTAATGAATTCAAGTCAGAAATGATTGGCTATGCCGATGCAGGTTATTTGTTTGATCCACATAAAGCTCGATCTCAAACAGGCTATTTGTTTACATATGGAGGTACTGCTATATCATGGCGTTCAATGAAACAAACAATAGCTGCCACATCTTCAAATCATGCTGAGATAATAGCCATTCATGAAGCTAGTCGGGAATGTGTTTGGTTAAGATCAATGACTCAGCATATTCAGGAAATGTGTGGTTTTCTTATGAAAAAGGATAATCCAACAATACTATATGAAGACAATGCTGCTTGTATTGCTCAACTGAAAGGAGGATACATCAAAGGAGACTGAACAAAGCATATTTCACCAAAGTTCTTTTTCACGCATGATCTTCAACAAAATGGAGAAATTAATGTTCAACAGATTCGTTCATGTGAAAATTTGGCTGATCTGTTCACTAAGGCATTACCAACCTCAACATTTGAGAAGTTGAGATAGAAGATTGTAATACGACGTCTTCGAGAAATAAAGTGATATTTTCATGAGGAGGAGTAAGATACGCGCTGTACTCTTTTTCCCTTAGCCTAGGTTTTGTCCCACTGGATTTTACTGGTAAGGTTTTTAACGAGGCAGCAAATAAAGCGTATTAGAGATACGTGTACTCTTTTTCCTTCACTAAGATTTTTTCCCACAGGATTTTTTCTTAGTAAGGTTTTAACGAGGCATATTATCTATTTTTTTGGACATCCAAGGGGGAGTGTTATAAAATATTTAGTAAATGTGGATGTCCACTACTCCCACTACTTTCACCCATGATGTAAATTACCTCCCACTACTCATCACCATTATGATTGTAACTCCCACACCTCTATAACCCCTCCCCATGATCTTCCTCCATGATCTCAATTGTTAATGCCATGTTTAAGACAATGATTTTGTAACCTTCATATATAAATAGAGGCATGAAATGTGAGATGGAATACACTTGAACACTTGATGAAATAAGAAAGTTATCTCTTCTTCTCTTATTCTACTTATCTTCTTGTTTTATATTGTTATTTTGAGCTATATTTTTTAACATATATACTATTAATGTTAAACATTAATTGTGCACTGACATAGGATTACAATTTTTTACACCATCTGTCTTAAATAAACGTTCTTCGTTTTAACCAAAAAATAAAATAGAATTGTTCGTAGTTATCATAATCAGGCAACCTAAATATGCAAACGTTTTACAGCTAATTAAAATGTAATGGTGGAATACGCAGTAGTGTAGAATTAAGTCTATCTAGTTTAGTTATTTCTATTCTAGTCCAGTAGTATTTACTTTTTCAATTAAGTCCTCTTAGGTTCTAGAAGCAGGACATGTGTCATTTTGTTAATTGGTTTGTTACACAAAACCAGCTGTCCTTTTCTTCTTGCGTTAGGCATATATTGACAGTCCTTGTATTCAGAAACATATTCAGATATGACAAAATTGATATTTTAAATTCTTTTTCCTTCATTTATTGTTTCATCGTCTTTCTCCTAAATCTTCATAGTAGCAGACTGCTACAAATTGGTATCAGAGCTCGATCCTGGCAATTCAAGGATATAAACACAAAAATCAGTCCGATGATGATGGACTTAGAAGGGTTGAAGTTCAGCTACAAGTTTTCATGGAAAAATCGGAACAGAGGATGGATAAACTAGAGGAGAAGCAAGGGAGTTTTGAAGCTAAGATGGTGGAGTTTTCTGACTCGTCGAAGCGGATTGAAAGGATTGAGGAGATGTTGGTGCAAATGAGTGGTCAAAACAAGGCGGAACACTCTTCGTCAGTTCGGTCTTCCGTCGCCGGAATCCATGGCGGACCTTCTTTGGAAGCAGGCCTCTCGTCGGTTGGAGGTAATTTACAGAGCTACACTCCTCCAATTTCACCTTCCATTACCACAGGGCTTCGAGCAGTACCGTTATCCTCACTACCCCAGCTAGGAAGTGTCTCAGCTAATTCACGATCCCAAACTGAAAACATTACTTGAATTTCCTTGAACCCTTCAACTGCAGCTTTCAGACCACCCTCTCACTCTTATCCTTTAACTACCAGAACCTATATTCCACCAAGAACCTCTTATCCTATAAACAACCAATCAAGCAACCCACCAACTTATTCATATCAAATGGCCTCCCAACCACTAGTTCCCCAGTCAAATCCTTACCCAATTTCCACACAACCATTTTTACCCCAATCATATCCTTTTACAGTTACCCAAAGTATGGCTAAATTTTATGAGCCATATTCGACTTGTCCGATAACTCAGCCTGTGACAAACATAATAGCACAGTCCTTATCCATTCCATTTGGAACTTTTCAGCAGATCCCATTGGTTGGCACTTCTCAGAATCAAAACGGGCCTGACTCTCATGGATCCACATCCAAACTACCTAAAGCCAAGTTATTATTTTCGGAGTTTGATGAAATAAATCCTAGGAGTTGGTTGAGAAGATGTCAAAAGTTTTTTGATTTATACCAAGTGAGGGATGATGAAAAAATTGATTATGTGGCTATTCAATTAAAGGATTTTGCGGACCATTGGTTTGATGGGTATTTAGCTGATCATGATGGTACTGTATCTTGGGCCCAATTTTGTTACGATATATGTGAACGTTTTGGTGATAATGATCCGGTGGAGATTGTTAAAGAATTCAATCATCTTGAACAAACCACTGATGTAGAGACTTACCATAGGCGATTCGATGACCCATTTTGTGTCTTGCTTTATTGGTGGGCTTAAACCGGACATATTACCACTCATACAGTTTGCTCGGCCCAGAACTTTATTGGCAGCTTACAAGTGTGCTAAGTTGCATGAGAGATCCTTCAATGCATTTTATAAGCAAATGGATAAACAATGGTCGGCTAAATCCCATCACAGAAACTCTCAGTCCAGCTATAAGCCCATATTACCCAAGCCCACTCTAACCAAGAACCCACCTGTTGTGAACACCCGTAATCCAAATTCAATGAATATGACTCTAGAAATGTTGAAGGAGAGGAATCTATGCTATAAATGCCATGGCACCTATTTCCCTGGACATGTTTGTAAAAATAAAACTCTTAATGCTATGGAAGCTGAGGAGTTTGTTGATCCAGTAGATGGATTGGAGGAACAAGAGGGAGGGGTTGTGGCGGAACTAGGCCAGGAACAAGCTAAAGTAACCTTAAATGCTATAATGGGTCGGAGCAAGGCCCCTTCAACAATTAGAATCACTGGATGGGTCAAGGGACAAAATGTTGTGGTATTGTTGGATAGTGGGTCAACCCATAGTTTCGTAGATCCCATGATAGTGAAGTCCAGTTCAGGTGGGGTAGAAGAATTGGGCAGACCCATGAAGGTTAAAGTGGCCAATGGCCAATACCTCAAATGCAAGCATGTGTGCAGGAAATTCGAATTGAAAATGCAAGACAAGAAATTCATCTTTGACATTGAATTGCTGAAAGTAGGGGGTTGTGACATTGTTCTGGGAATGGATTGGGTCGATACTGTTGCACCAATAGTGTTGCACACAAAGCCATTGAGTGTCTCGTTCATTTACAAGTCAGAAATAATTACACTAAGGGGTTGTCCAGATGATGGGAAAGTTTCTAAGGTGGATACTAAAGTCATTTCCAAATTACTCGGCAAAGGACAATGTAACTTTGCGGCTCAAATGTTCTTGATGAACTTAACAGAAAATGATCAGGTGATTCCCCAAGCAGTGAGCAAGTTGTTGGGCCACTTAGAGGGCTTGTTCCAAGAGCCCAAAAGTTTGCCTCCTAGTCGTGATTGTGACCATGCCATAAAGCTGGTTCCAGGAGCTGAGCCCATAAATTTGAGGCCTTATCGATATTCGTTTGAGCAGAAGAATGCCATTGAAGAGATCGTAGCGGAAATGTTGAAGGCCCAAACAGTTGCCAGAAGTGTTTCACCATTTGCTTCACCTATCCTTTTGGTTAAAAAGAAAGATTCTAGTTGGCGTATGTGCATGGATTATCGCAAGTTGAATGAGGCCACTGTTAAAAATAAATATCCCATACCAGTTGTTGAAGAATTATTTGATGAGCAACATGGATCAAGAATTTACACTAAGTTAGATTTAAGGTCCGGTTATCATCAAATTCGTATGAAGAAAGGGGATGAATACAAAACAGCTTTTCGCACACATCATGGGCTATGGGAATTTAAAGTCATGCCGTTTGGGTTGACGAATGCCCCAGCCACCTTTCAAGCACTTATGAACCAGATCTTTGGCCTTATTTGAGGCAATTTGTGCTTGTATTTTTTGATGACATTCTTGTTTATAGTGGGTCAATGGCAGAACACCTGAAGCATTTACAAATGGTGTTTGAGTTGTTGAAAGCAAACCAACTGTTGATCAAGAAGTCAAAATGCAGTTTCGGCCAAGACAAAGTTGAATATCTGGGCCATGTCATTTCGAAACATGGGGTGAGTACTGATGAGTCTAAAATCAAAGCTATGTTAGATTGGACCCAGCTCAAATCAGTCAAGGAATTGAGAGGATTCTTGGGCCTCACAGGCTACTATAGAAGGTTTATCAGAAATTTTGCTACAATTAGTAAGCCCTTGACTAGCCAATTAAAAAAGGAAAATTTCAACTGGTCCATGGAAGCAACCCAAGCTTTTGAAGAGCTGAAGCAAGCCATGGTCCAAGCCCCAGTATTAGCCCTGCCAAATTTTGCAATACCTTTCATTGTGGAAGTAGATGCTAGTGGAAAGGGAATGGGACAGTTTTAATGCAAAATGGGAGGCCCATCGCCTTTATCAGTCAAGCACTAAGCTCAAGGCACATGGGGCTTTCAACATATGAAAAGGAGCTAATTGCACTATTGTATGCTGTCGATAAGTGGCGACATTATCTACAACCTAATCATTTTATCATCAAGACAGACCATTTTAGCCTTAAATTCCTCAAAGATCAGAAGTTGACCACCTCATTGCAGCATAAGGGAGTCACTAAGCTATTGGGTCTTAGCTATGAGATTCATTATCGAAAAGGGGCTGAAAATGTAGCCGCAGATGCACTCTCAAGGAAGTATGATGAGGGTGATTGTGCCGGACTCCCTGTTGTTCAACCGAAATGAGCTGAAGATGTTTTAGAAAGTTATCAAAATGATGCAGTTGTTCAAGACCTTTCCACTCAGTTATCTGTAGATCCTAATGCAGTTCCAGGGGTGCAGATCCGAGATGGTATTGTGAGGCAAAATGGAAGAGTTTGGGTGGAAAATCATGGTGAGCTCCAGCAAAAGTTAATTAAGGAGATGCATTCATCACCCTGGGGAGGTCACTCTGGTATACATGCTACACAACAGAGGCTTAGAAACTTATTCTATTGGCCTACTTTATTACAGGATGTCAAGAATTATGTCAAGGAATGTGAGACCTGTCAGAGAAGAGAAATAAGGGGGAGAGTGTTGCTTACCCTGGCCTTCTCCAACCGCTGCCAATACCTTCGCGAGCCTGGGAACATGTTGCAATGGACTTCATTAGTGGATTGCCTAAATCCAATGGTAAAGATTCAATACTTGTGGTAATAGATAGATACACAAAGTTTGCTCATTTCTTTGCCCTCGCTCATTCTTACACAACTAATCAAGTTTCTCAAGATCCGCCTTACTGCACTAACGATGGCCAGATTCTGACTGAGCCATTGAAAATTTTAGAAAGGAGGATGGTCAAAAAGAAGAACAAGGCAGTGGTGGAAGTGTTGGTGCAATGGGCCAATTTCGCTCCTAAAGAAGCTACATGGGAGGAATACGGTTTTCTGAAGGGCCAATTTCCTAATTTTGAACCTTGAATTACATCAACGTTCCTTATGGGGGATGGAGTGTAGAATTAAGTCTATCTAGTTTAGTTATTTCTATTCTAGTCCAGTAGTATTTACTTTTTCGATTAAGTCCTCTTAGGTTCTAGAAGCAGGACATGTGTCATTTTGTTAATTGGTTTGTTACACAAAACCAGCTGTCCTTTTCTTCTTGCGTTAGGCATATATTGACAGTCCTTGTATTCAGAAACATATTCAGATATGACAAAATTGACATTTTAAATTCTTTTTCCTTCATTTATTGTTTCATTGTATTTCTCTTAAATCTTCATAGTAGCAGACTGCTACATATTTACATCGTCGAAATATAAATTAAATCCATTTATAATATGAATATTCTTTTGGTTCTCGATATAACATACCTATATACGTCGTCCTCAAATCTAGGCAGTTGTGTAGGGTTTCTGACTTTCTGCATGAACAGTCTCTTAGTTAGGTTTGGCCATATATTCTTAAATTTGTTTTAAGAAATCTGATTTGTGTGAAGTTTGGTTTAAAGATGAAAATCTGTTTGGACACAATTTTTCAAAACATATTTCACTTTTTTTGTTGAAAAAATATGAAATGTGACTTATACCCACAAGTTCTAAAAACTATCAAAAATACCCAACGATACAAAATAAATTTGCTAATCCTTTATTTTGTGGGACTACTATTTCTGTTGTCAGAAATATTTTCTTTGACTTTTGCGACCAATGAGCTTCCTTGATCACCTGAAGAGATTTTTAGGCAGAATTGGCACAATTATTACCGTGAGGATATTACTTAATTTCCGATCGATTTCGGTCGGTATTCTATGGACGGATTTTGACAGTTTTCTAGTAGTGCATATGCAGAACCTTTCATCGATGCTATTAATTATCATTATCACAAACCATAGTCCTGAACATAGATAAGTTTGGCACAAAATTATCATTTTTATAATGAACTACATAATACACTATCCTAAAATCATAACCTGATATTTTAATATCAACTGCTAATAACACAATTATTAGTCACTAGAATTCGTCAAATTGCAATAATACTACAAGATTCATCAGTCCTAAAGAAAATGATGGTAATTAGCTTGTGGATTAGTTGGGTCATAATAGAGGGTGGGCTTTTTTATAAAATATAAAAAGTTTGGGGTAATTTTTGAAATTATTAAAAAATTCAAGAGTAATACATTTGGGCCAAAAACAGGTCTAGAGCTAGTTTTGGGATTTAAATATTTTATTTCCAAAATCTGCCAAAACATGAATAAAATCTATAAACAAACATGGTTTGCCAATTTTTTTCGGAAAATCTATGGACAAGAGGCCTTAGTCTTTATTGGTTTGTAGGGCAAGTAGGGGTGTTCGTCGGCAAGCATGATATGATATTTAGATATTTCTGTTCGGTATTTTAGATTCGATTTCTGTAAATATTATACCAATACCATACCTAATTAAATTCGGTGCGGTTCAATTTCTCTTCTTTCAATTTCAGTTATTTTATCTGGTAACTTCGATTTGTTCGGCTTGAATATTAACAAAAGCATAGAGCCATAGACTATAAAATTCTCATTAATTAAAGTACTCACACATAATGAGAAAAAGGGTACGTAACGGAATAAATTTGATCATTAAAAATGTCTTGTTACTTACTTAGAGTTAATTGTTCAATTTGGAGAATACAACAAGGACTGCTAATACATGAATGTCGAAGAAAAATATTGTATAACTTAGTATGCTATAATCAATAATATGTATTATGTAACTTAGTATATAATTCGGTCCGACGTCGATTATTCGGTATTATTTTTCTAAATATCAAGTACCATACCTTATACCAAATATTTTAAAAAGGAAAACCAAATACCACACTAAATACTAAATACCAAATCCTAATATCAAAATTTTATATTTCAATATAATAATTTGATACCGTACTATGCACAACCTTTAGGGTGATGACCACTATTTATTAGGATTTCCCCCCTACTTTTTTAGAATTAACTGAAGGAAATAAACACTTCAATTAAGAAACACTCATAGACATACATTAAGGGGCCGTTTGGTTTGAATACAAGTTATGTTGAGATTAGTTATGTTGGGATTAGTTATATATCCTGGTATTATTTCTTATTGACTGTTTAAAATGTTGTATTAATCATGGGATTATCAATTTTACTGCTTTATCCTAGAATAACTTATCGTGAGATTACTATTCCACCTTTTGACATGTATATGTTCTCCTAGAATTAGTAACCAAACAAGGGATAAGGCGGTACTAAATTTTTGTCCTAGGATTATTTTTATTTATCCATAATATCACACGACTCCTAAGTGGGAAATCAGCCGGGGAGCCAGGATTTTCATCCAGAGGATTCAAAAAATACAATTAAATAAACACGCAAAAAACTGATGGAGATTAAACATTAAATATGCACATAAAATAAAAATTAACTTTTTATGGACAATTTAATTTTTCAACAAGGTTCATTCAGCCCGAGCTCCGCCACGGCTGGTGGGAAGAAGATAAAAGAGATTATTTATATTATATTATTTGCTTGGTTTGCATTTAGTTGATGTAAGAAAATACTCAAATAGAATGAAGGAAATCTTCTTTTGTTTTGTTGAAGAGATTAGTCTATATTAGTAATTAGGAAAAATAATATTCCCCACGATTGTTTTTTAATATTCTTAATTAAAACTTTTAAGTTTAGATATGTTATGACATTTATATACCTATAAAATCATATCATACAAGATAAATTGATCAGACGTTTAAAATCTAAAATTATTTTTAATAAAAAAAATATGCAATTCTTCTTTATAGAGATTAAAAAGGAACGAGTGTCATATAAAATATAACAAAGATAGTTCGAACTCATTCTCCATACCCCTTCACTTAACTGTCAGAGAGTCAAATTTAATATATTTGTCAATAAATGTTAACAAAAGTATATGACGTTATCTATTGTAAAACTTAGGTAAATTTCACAAATGGTCATATAACTATGACTTTTTTTTCATCAAAGTCATATAACTTTATTTCCTCACACAAAAATCTTAAAACTTTCACTAACTCGCGCGAAAATCATAATGGTCGAAAACGAATATTCCGATAGTATTTTCTTATTTAACGTTTTTTATTTATTTTTATTTTCAGTCAAATAAATGATCATCCAATAATAATAGGAGAAATATGAGTATATTTTTAGCCGTTCCCAAAAAAAAAATAGCTATAAAATATTATATATATATATATATATAAAGAAAAGTCATAGTTATATGACTATTTGTGAAGCTTACCCAGTAAAACTTTATAAAATGGTTCAACATATGATTTTTCTTGAGGATTATGTTGATACTTACAAAATAAAGTGACACATTCAGTTTGTCACAGAGAATATATAACAAAATAGAACATTAGGGGGAATAATTTTGGATATATTCTTACTTTGTCCTTTTTTAGTTTCTAGATCTACATCAACATTCTCGACCTATAAGAAGATGGAGAAACTATTGGAGATAAGAGAATAGAACAATCCAATATTACTTACTGATCTGTTAGCAGAGAATATACCCATTTGCATGTGAAAATCGTTTATATTTTACTAGACTATTCGTATTGTCAGCACCCACATATTCCCTCCCAATTCCAAAAGAATGGACCATATGTAATTCACCTACGTCTATTTGTTTCTTGCCCCTTTCTGTGAAATAATAAGTATGGCCACCCTAGTCTAGTTTGTATATTGATCATGTATTTTTTATATTATCAGGTATTATGGAGATCATTAGGATACATACACAACATTGTATTATTTATATTTGTTTAGGGTAGTTGTACTTATAACATTACGAGTAGTGCCAAGCGGTTAGGTAGTTAGTTGAGTTAGTTAGACTTCCTAAAGTTAGTTAGTCAGTAAGCTGGGGTTTGGGCTCTGTTAGTTATGCTTCTTATTCTCTTCCGCTTTTGCATTGTATATATACATTGTAGTTGAGCTAATGTGATTGAGACTTTCATTTCCAAATTCATTTTTCCTTCCTCTTGCAAATGCTCTCGATTTTCAATCTTCTCCTCCAAGTCTCCACTGACTCCATTGGAGCTCTTCTCGAGCATAACTGCACATTTGCTTTGTTAATTTGATATGGTATCAGAGCACAGTTGATCCTACACGCATAAGATTGGTGTAGATCATCGTTAGCTCGATCTGCGCATTTCAATTGCAGGTAATCTCCGTTGTTGTGAAAAGTTAGGGTTCTCAGATCTCTGTTAATCTTTTCCTCTTCTCATCTCAGATACTGTTGATTGAGTAATTCTCATGGCTAATGATGAAGAAATCGAACACATTGATGTGGACTCAAGCAAGGAGTCCACTATTGACTCAAGTAGTCCATTATACATGCATCCATCGGATAATCCTGGTGCAATGTTGGTACCAGTCCCCTTTAATGGGATTGGATACAGATCCCGGAGACGGAGTGTGCTTCGAGCACTGCCAGTTAAAAATAAACTAGGTTTCATTAATGGTGATTGTAAGAACCAGATCTAGAATCTCCAAAGTATAGACTATGGGAGAGATGTGATAATATGGTCACCTCATGGATTTTGAATTCCTTGGGGAAGGAAATTGCTGATAGTGTGGAATATGTTAATGATTCAGTCTAGTTGTGGAAAGACCTGGAGGATCGTTATGATCAATACGAATGGTGCAAAGCTGTAGCCAAATCCAGAAAAGAGATAAATGATCTGTCGCAGGGAACACTAGATATCACTGGGTACTATACCAGGATGAAGAAGTTGTGGGAAGAATTTAGCACTTTAAGTGCAAAAACACAATGCAGCTGTAATTGCACTTGTGGAGCTAAGGAGAACATGCACAAAGCTGAACAAGATAGATGATTGATCCGATTCCTTATGGGACTTAATGAAGAGTACACTGTGCTAAGGGGAAGCATTCTCATGATGAATCCCCTGCCATCCTTTAGCCCAAGCTTCTCTTTTGTTTGATTCAAGAGGAGAAACAAAGAGAGATCAAAACCTAAACAACCAACTGATGTTCGAGTCTGCCTTTTAAATGTCAATAACCTCTAAGCAACCCACTTTCAAGACCAATTATAACCCAGGAAACAACTATACATCTAATAGTAGACCTCGTCCTGTGTGTGAGCATTGTAGAAAGCCGGGACATACCAAAGATAAATGCTATAAACTCCATGGATATCCTCAAAGCTTCCAGAACTCTAACCAGCCTTTCCAAAATAACAATCAGAGGTTTCGAGGAGCTAATCAGAACTTTCAGAATCCCAATCAAGGTTTCAGGTTCAATAGAGGAAAAAGAACAGTAGCAAATGTTCATGGTCCTCCATCTGACATGATGACTAACAATGGAGATGAGGGTGAACACCATAATGAGAGTCAGGGAATGAGTTTCACCAAAGAAAAATATGGTCAACTCATGAGCTTGCTGCAACACTTCAACACCAGTAGTGGAGGGGAGGAATTCCCAAAGTCCTGAGACCTGAGCTCTGGAGCTGCCAACTTTGCAGGTATTGTAGTCTGTACCTCTTCAGTTGATTTTGGTAAATTGTCATGTAGGTGATTTAAATCTAAGACTGATACATGGATACTAGATTCAGAGGCCTCAAATCACATGACCTTCAATAGATCTTCAATGTGTGACATTATTGTCTTACCTTATCCCCTATTAGTCATATTGCCAAAATGGTTACAAAGTTAGAGTAACAGAAGTTGGAAGTGTGAAACTTGCACCTAGGATTGTGTTACACAAAGTCCTTTTTGTTCCTTCTTTTGAATACAATCTCATTTCTATTCGTTTGTTGACTCTACACCTCAGAGGAATTGCATTCTTCACTTATGGTATTTGTATGTTGCAGGCCCCGTCACTGAAGAGGCCTCTGGAGATTGGTAGGGTAAAGGACGGACTTTACCTCTTGTGCTCTCAATGCTTGAAACACAAAGATGCCAGTTCTTCCTCTATTACAGTCAAGTCTTCTGTTCCTTGTTTGTCTATTCACCCATGTGATGTCCAAGATGCTTACTTTCCATCTGTACATGATCCCCTTTTGAATAAAATAGCATCTGCTAGTAGAGATACTGATGTAAATGTTCCATCATCTATAAATAAAGTCAGAAGTTGTGTTTCTCTGAATTCTCATACATCTCATGAGAATGATATTCTTTGGCACAATAGACTAGGGCATGAGC
Source organism: Nicotiana attenuata (assembly GCF_001879085.1). Taxonomy (NCBI): domain Eukaryota; kingdom Viridiplantae; phylum Streptophyta; class Magnoliopsida; order Solanales; family Solanaceae; genus Nicotiana; species Nicotiana attenuata. The sequence continues at coordinate 109,292 of NW_017672673.1, forward strand.
CTTTTGTGAAAATGAAGGGAATAGCATCTATACCTGTCACCTTTTCTTCTAAACAACCTTTTGTGTGCTCAATATGTCATATGGTCAGACAAAACAGACTACCCTTTCCTCAAAGAACCAGCACTTCCAGTAATATTTTTGAACTGTTGCATGTCGACCTTTGGGGACCTTATCACACTACCACTCATGATAATTACAAGTATTTCATCACTATGGTTGATGATTTCAGCAGGACTACATGGACACATCTTTTGGCTTGCAAAAGCAATGCAATTCAAGTCATTAAAGTCTTTATTTCAATGATAGAAAACCAATTCAAAACTACCACAAAAACCATAAGAACAGACAATGACTTAGAGTTTACCAACACAAAAAGTAACACCTTCTTTCAGTCAAAAGGGATCATTCACCAAAAATCCTGCCCATACACACCATAATAGAACAATGTGGTGGAGAGAAAACATAAGTATTTGCTTGAAATAGCTAGGGCACTCTTATTCCAGTCAAAACTGCCTTTGAAATACTGGGGAGAATGTGTTCTGACAGCAACCTGCATCATAAACAGACTACCCACTACACACCTTAAAAACAAATGCCCCTTTGAAATCCTATACAAAAAGAAACCACTGTATTCTCAAATGAGAAGTTTTGGTTGCCTGTGTTACCCAACAGTACCTAAAGTCCATAGGGACAAGTTTGAACCTAGAGCTACTCCACATATTTTCATAGGCTATCCCTTTGGGGTCAAAGGGTACAAAGTCCTGAGTCTTGCTACCAAGAAGATTCAAATCTCAAGAGATGTATCTTTCCATGAAAATATCTTTCCCTTTGCAATTGTTCCAGATGTTTCTTCTTTTCCTTCTGTACTAAAATGTGTTCCCTTTGTTGACTTTGTGGATGATACTGATAACAATGTTCAAACCAATATAGAAAGCAATCTAGATGGTGCAAGTCACATGGACAATGAACTGTCACCTGTTAGTAACAATGAAATATCACCTACTAGCATCACATCCACATCACCTCATAACAATCACATCTTTGATAATCCTCCATTTCTAGAGTCATCTCTAGCATCAAATCTTGATGAACCAGCTTTGACTAATCACTCTCCTCAAACAAGTAATCAGGATTGTCTTAATCTTAGAAGAACCCAAAGAGAAATCAAGACACCTGCATACTTGAATGATTACATTCACAATGTACCTAAATTGCATTCAAACAGTTGATACCATCTTTAAATGCACCGTTGCCAAACCATAATTCTGTTTCCCCTAAAGTTCTAATCCATGATAGTCAGTCTTTGATGCAAAGTGTCTTGTCAAGATAATGAACCTTCTTCATATGAAGAAGCAGCTATAAATCCTGCTTGGCAGGTGGCTATGACACAAGAGTTTGAGGCATTACATGCCAACAACACATGGGATTTAGTCCCACTACCAGCAGGGAAGAAAGCCATAGGATGCAGGTGGGTGTATAAAGTAAAGCATAAAGCTGATGGAAGTATTGAAAGATTTAAGGCTCGTTTGGTGGTAAAAGGATACACACAACAAGAGGGAATAGACTACACAGAAACCTTCTCACCAGTGGTAAAGATGACCACTGTGAGAGGACTCATAGCTGTAGCAGTCAAAAGAGGGTGGAAGATATTTCAGCTAGATGTAAACAATGCTTTCCTTCATGGAGATTTGAATGAAGAAGTGTTTATGGAGGTCCCTCCTGGACTAGTAGTATCTGAACCAGGACTAGTCTGTAGACTAAACAAGTCTCTATATGGCCTGAAACAAGCCAGCAGACAATGGTACGCAAAATTGACAGAAGCACTGTGCTCCAGAGGTTATGAACATTCCATGCATGATTATTCATTGTTCTACAAGAAGAATGAGACATCCTTGGTGTATGTAGCGGTATATGTTGATGATGTGATACTCACAGGAACAGATCTTGAAGAAATAATCGTTTGAAGAAGTTTCTACATGATAGCTTCATGATCAAAGATCTAGGGAGGCTTCAGTATTTCCTTGGCCTTGAAATTCTTTATAAGGATGATGGGGTCATCATTTCCCAAAGAAAATTTGTCATTGACCTTTTGAAAGAGTATAATTGTCTCAGCTGTAGTTCCTTATCATCTCCCCTTGATTCAAATATGAAGTTAAAAGCAAAGGAAGGTGCTCCCTTGTCAGATCCCAGCTGTTATAGAAAGTTGGTTGGGAAATTGAATTTTCTGACTAACACATGATTAGACATTGCTTTTAGTGTTCAACATCTAAGCCAGTTCATGCAAGATCCAAGGGAACCACACTTGAAGGCGGCATATCACCTATTGAGGTACTTGAAAGCTGACCCTAGCCTAGGAGTCTTCTTCTCCAAGAATGTTGATTATACAGTGAGAGCATACTATGATTCTGATTGGGCATCATGCCCAGACTCCAGAAAGTCAGTGACTGGGTATGTTGTTCTACTAGGGGATAACCCTATCAGCTGGAAATCAAAGAAACAGGAAACTATTTCCTTGTCATCAGCTGAAGCAGAGTACACGTCCATTAGAAAGGCGGTTGGTGAGCTAGTATGGTTACAAAGGCTACTTGAAGAGCTCATAGTCCCTTTCTCCGATCCTATTGCAGTTTTCTGTGACGGTCAATCAGCACTTCACATAGCAAGGAACCCAATGTTCCATGAACGAACGAAACACATTGAGGTAGACTGCCATTTTGTTCGAAACAAACACAGGAGGGGCTCATCTCTCTACATCATATTAGGACTGATCATCAACTTGCCGACATTCTCACTAAAGCACTAACTGGGATCAAACATTCCAACATTCTCAGCAAGTTGGCAGTGACAACTTCACCTCCAACTTGGGGGGGGGGGGGCTATTGAGATCATTAGGATACAGACACTATATTGTATTATTTATACTTGTTTAGGGCAGTTGTACTTATAGCATTATGAGTAGTACCAAGCGGTTAGGTAGTTAGTTGAGTTAGTTAGACTTCCTAAAGTTAGTTAGTCAGTTAGCTGGGGTTTGGGCTCCGTTAGTTTTGCTTCTTATTCTCTTCCGCTTTTGCATTGTATATATACACTGTAGTTGAGCTAATGTGATTGAGACTTTCATTTCCAAATTCATTTTTCCTTCCTCTTGCAAATGCTCTCGATTTTCAGTCTTCTCCTCCAAGTCTCCACTAATGCCATTGGAGCTCTTCTCGAGCTCAACTGCACATTTGCTTTTCTAATTTGATACGGTATCAGAGAACAGTTGATCCTACGCGCATAAGATTGGTGTAGATCATCGTTAGCTCGATCTGCGCATTTTAATTGCAGGTAATCTCCGTCATTGTGAAAAGTTAGGATTCTCAGATCTCTGTTACTCTTTTCCTCTTCTCATCTCAAATACTGTTGATTGAGTAATTCTCATAGTTAATGATGAAGACATCGAACACATCGATGTGGACTAAAGCAAGGAGTCCACTATTGACTCAAGTAGTCCATTATACATGTAATTTTTCATAGGATATTTACATGTAATTTTCATAAAAAGTGAGATGTAAAATCTTAAAAATAAGATAAATTACCTATTATAATAGAAATATATGACATGGTAATGTAAAAATTCTTTTTTTGCTAGCATTTTCCTTGCGGATCCAGATTACTAAACTACAAACCAATCAATAAACTTCTTGATGTGCTTAAAATTAGTAATGTATAAAACCAAACCAATCAACCAACTTCTTGATGTGTTTAAAATTAGTAATTGTATACGGTCAAAATTGGGCCTACCCGATTTTACTATTTGATCGAGATAAAGGATTTGCATCAGGGGTATCCTCGTAATGAATCGGTCCCGAGCTCGGAGACGAGGCATCGTGTATAAAAATCGAAGTGTCCACTGAGACAGAGGCCAATGGCAATCGGGATTAAGTATGATCGACGTCGAGTGAAGAGCATTAATGGAAAGGCGAGATATCCGTGATCGATCGAAGATCACGGCAGAAATCTCGGAACAGATCATCAAGGGTGGTTATTTGCACCAATCATGAGATTTGCTTCCGTAATCAGAATTGTACTATAATTAGGACTCTTCTAGTATATAAAGGGGGTCCCCATCATCTGTAAACACCTTACATTCACGAATATCAAGGCAATATAATATTTCTTTCTTCTGGTCATCAACTTACTGCTCTTTCCCTGTTCTTACTTCACTACTCTCGAGGGTTCATCAGCTCGAGGGCATTGTCCAAGCATTGGTTTGTTTTGCATTCTTGTCAGTTCCCGTCATTTATCTCTAAGTTAATCAATTGGTAAGTGAACTCATGTATCCTTAAAACCACATTACAAGTTTAATTGTTACTCGATTTTTAGGGTAAACAGTTTGGCGCCTATCGTGGGGCTAAGGATAATAGTGAATGTTTAATATTAACCTTCATAACACACACTGCTTTTACACTTGTTCTTGAAAGTGTTTTTGATTTCAGGAATCAACATGCCAAACTCTCAAGCAGTACCCACTCACACTGACACCGGCCTTGGTCTTTATGGCGAAAACGAACACGTAATCGCCCCAGGAAACGGAGTGCCTCCAATCATCCCAATGCACCACAGGTCGTGGATCCGGTTGATGTCAATTCTCATGTCGCCATTTGTGGAGATTTAGGCGCCGACCCTAAAAATATCATTCGCAGAGACACTCGGGCAGCCGATTGGAACGCACAAAATGGTGAAGAAGGTGGAATTAGCCTTCGAATGATATTTGACATGCTACAAACTCAGCAGGCTGCGATAGCGCAACTCCAAAATTAGAATCTAGCCCCAAGCATAATCGAACTTGATACATCACAGGAAGTTGCTCATAGGGTCGAACCCGTGCAGGAAAAATTGAACAATAATGGATCGGGAACTGATCTTGCCATCATGAAAATGCTCGAGGAGCTCACTAAACGGATAGAATCGTGTGAAAAGAAAATCGAGGCTAATGACAAAAAGGTAGAAACATACAACTCACGAGTTGACCAAATACCGGGGGTAGCCCCGATCCTAAAGGGTTTGGATTCGAAGAAGTTCATGCAGAAGCCTTTTCCTCAAAGTGAGGCTCCAAAGCCCATTCCTAAGAAGTGCAGTATGCCGGAAATTCCCAAGTACAACGGCACCATCGATCTTAACGTACAAATCACTTCGTACACATGCAGAATAAAGGGAAATGACTTAGAAGATGATGTAATTGAATCCGTATTGTTGAAAAAATTTGGAGAAAATTTATTGAAGGGGGAAATGATATGATACCACAATTTGCCGTCCAATTCCATCGATTATTTTGCCATGCTCACCGATTCGTTCATAAAGGCACACACCGGAGCGATGGTCGCGACCAGGAAGTTGGACCTCTTCAAAGTGAGACAGAAAGACAATGAAATGCTAAGGGAATTTGTATCTCGATTTCAGGTGGAACGCATGGACCTACCCCCGGTTACCGATGATTGGGCTGTCCAAGCCTTTACTTAGGCTTTGAACGAGCGAAGTTCGATAGCATCACGTCAACTAAAGTAGAATTTGATTGAATATCCAGCGGTGACCTGGGCCGATGTGCATAATCGATACCAATCAAAGATCAGAGTAGAGGATGATAAGTTGGGAGCTCCATCCGGTTCCGTTTACCAAAACAGGTCCGAAACCAAGATTCAAAGAGACATCGACAGAGAGCCCCAATCGAACAGAGATCGAAACCAACTATATAGCGTAGATCGAAGAAACAATGGATCGGGACGTAATCCCGTTAGAATTGATTGAAGGAATGATCGAGGTCAAAATTCTCGAGGGCTCATGAGTAAGAATGGCTTCAACAAACACGTCGAGCTTAAGGAAGCACCGCGATTATCAGAATACAACTTCAGCATCAATGCTTCGGGTATTATGTCAGCCATCGGACGACTCAAGGATACTAGGTGGCCCAGACCCCTACAAACCGATCAAGCTCAAAGGAATCCGAATCAAATGTGCAAGTACCATGGAACCCATGGTCACAGAACCGAGGACTGCAGACAATTAAGGGAGGAGGTAGCTCGTTTATTCAACAAAGGTCATCTTCGAGAGTTCTTGAGTGACCGAGCAAAAAATCACTTCAGAGACAGGGATGTAAACAGGAAAAACGAATAGGAGGAACCGCAGCACGTGATTTATATGATCGTCGGTGGGGTCGATATCCCTTAGGGTCCGACATTTAAATGCACCAAAGTCACAATCACAAGGGAGAAGCGTACCCGGGACTACTTACCAGAAGATACCTTATCCTTCAGCGATGAGGATGTAGAAGGGATCGAACAGCCTCATAACGACGCACTGGTAATGTCTATCATTATGAATAAAATTCAAGTTAAACGTGTGTTGGTTGATCTAGGTAGCTCAGCGTATATTATTCGATCGAGGGTCGTGAAGCAACTCGACCTTCAGGATCAGATCGTGCATGCAGCTCGAGTGCTCAACGGTTTCAACATGGCGAGTGAAACCACCAAAGGGGAAATCATGTTGCTTGTAAACGTGGCCGGAACTATCCAGGAAATGAAGTTCCACGTGATCGAAGGAGATATGAGGTACAATGCGCTGCTCGGAAGACCTTGGATCCATAATATGAGGGTTGTACCTTCAACGCTTTATCGAGTCTTAAAATTCCCATCACCGGAAGGAGTCAAAACGGTGTACGGCGAGCAACCTGCAGCCAAAGAGATGTTTTAGATTGATGAAGTAATACCATTATCGGCACTAACATCAACAAAGGGACCAGAATCAAAGTAAAAACAGGATGTCAAATAGGAACCACAGTCGCTGGCCTCGACCAGATTGGAACAATAGGAAATTATCGAGGATGATGATTGTATGATACCTCGAACCTTCATAATCCCTGATGATTCCGATGCCACAAAGTTGATGCTCGAAGAGCTGAAGCAAGTCATACTGATCGAGCATCTGCCCGGTCGAAAGGTATACCTGGGCACGGGGTTAACTCCCGAGCTAAGGGAAAAACTCATTAAATTCCTTATTAAAAATATGGATTGTTTTGCTTGGTCCCACCTTTACATGACAGGGATCCCACCGGAGATCACCACTCATCGATTGAGTTTGGACCCGAAGTTCGGACCGGTAAAGCAAAAGAGAAGGCCACAGCCCGAGGTAAAGCATGCATTCATCAAGGACGAGGTAACCAAACTTCTCTAAATAGGATCCATCTGGGAAGTAAAATATCCCGAGTGGTTAGAAAACGTAGTTGTAGTCCCTAAGAAGGGCCCCATTAACTTAGAATGTGTGTAGATTACAAAGACTTATACAAAGCATGCCCTAAGGACACTTTTCCACTGCCGAATATCGATCGCATGATCGGTGCCACGGTCGGCCACGAGATCCTCAGATTTCTCGATGCCTACTCCGGGTACAACCAAATACAAATGAACCCGAAGGATCAAGAAAAGACCTCATTTATCACTAAGTACGGTACTTATTGTTATAATGTAATGCCGTTTGGGCTACAAAATGCTGGTGCTACCTATCAACACCTAGTAAACCGAATGTTCAAAGAACAAATAGGTAAATCAATGGAGGTTTATATTAATGACATGCTAGTTAAGTCCCTGCACACAGAGGATCATTTGACACATTTGCAGAAAACCTTCGACGTCTTGAGAAAATACAACATGAAGCTCAACCCCGAGAAATACGCATTTGGGGTCGGTTCAGACAAGTTCCTCGGCTTTATGGTATCAAATCGGGGAATCGAGATCAACCCCGATAAAATCAAGTCAATCAAAGACACACAGTCGTGGACAACGTTAAGGACGTACAAAGGCTAACAGGACGGATAGCTGCTTTAGGCCAGTTCATCTCGAGTTCTTCTAATCGAAGCCACAAGTTCTTCTCACTTCTCAAAAAGATGAACAATTTTACTTGGACCCCAGAATGCCAACAGGCTTTGGAAGAATTAAAGCAGTACCTTTCGAGCCTACCATTGCTTCATACTCCGAAAGGGGACGAGCAACTCTACTTATATTTGGCAGTCTTGGAGGTCGCGGTAAGTGGTGTCTTAGTTCGAGAAGAACGAGGTACGTAATTTCCTATTTACTATGTTAGCCGAACTTTAGGTGAAACAGAGACCCGGTACCCACTCATAGAAAAATTAGCGCTTGCTCTAATAAGCGCCTCTATGAAATTAAAACCATATTTTCAATGTCACCCAATTTGTGTTGTAACCAGTTATCCCCTCCGCAATATTTTGCACAAGCCCGAGCTCTCCGGCCGACTGGCCAAATGGGCCGTCGAAATCAGTGGGTACAATATCGAGTATCAACCCCGAACGGCCATCAAGTCTCAAATCTTAGCAGACTTCGTGGCCGACTTTACACCAGCCCTCGTGCCCGAGGTCGAAAAGGAGCTATTGCAAAAATTGTGTGCATCCTTGGGGATGTGGACCCTTTTCACAGACGGTGCTTCGAATATAAAGGGGTCCGAGCTAGGAATTCTTTTGAAGCCACCCACATGCAATACAATCAGACAATCTATCAAAATCCGTAAGTTGACTAACAATGAGGCCGAGTATGAGGCCACGATTGCAGGTCTCGAGCTGGCTAAAAGTTTGGGAGCTGAGATCATCAAGGCCAAGTGTGATTCCCAGCTCGTGGTTAACCAGGTCAACAAAACCTTCGAGGTCCGAGAAGATCGAATGCAGGGGTCCTTGGATAAATTGCAGGTAACCTTACACCGGTTCAAAGAATGGACCCTACAGCATGTACCTCGAGAACAGAATAGTGAGGCCGATGCCCTTGCAAACTTAGGGTCATCAGTCGAAGATGATGAAATTAGCTCGAGGATTGTCGTACATTCAAAATCGGTGGTTGAAGAAGGCCACACCGAAATAAACTCCACAAGCCTAACTTGTGATTGGAGGAAAAAATATATCGATTATCTGAAGAATGGGAAACTTCCATCGAACTCTAAGGAATCGAGGACTCTACGAATGAAGGCTGCACGATTTTCACCGGGCGAAGATGGAACTTTGTATAGAAGGATGTTTGATGGGCCATTGGCAATATGCTTGGGTCCGGGAGACACCGACTACATCCTACGAGAAATTCACGAGGGCACTTGCGGGAACCATTCCGGTGCCGAATCACTGATTCACAAAGTCATCAGAGTAGGATATTATTGGGAAAGTATGGAAAAAGATACTAAGGAGTTCGTTCAAAAATGTGACAAATGCCAAAGGCATGCACCGATGATCCACCAACCCGGAGAGCAACTTTATTCAGTCCTATCCCCGTAGCCATTCATGAATGGGAGATGGACATCGTTGGTCCTCTGCCATCGGCCCCAAGTAAAGCTAAATTCATTTTATTTATGACTAACTATTTCTCTAAATGGGTTGAAGCACATGCTTTCAAGAAAGTTAGAGAGAAAGAAGTTATAGACTTCATCTGGGATCACATCATATGCCGATTTGGGATACCCGCCGAGATGGTGTGCGACAATGAAAAATATTTATCGGCAGCAAAATAACGAAGTTCCGTAAAGATCACAAAATATAAAGGATATTATCGATGCTGTATCATCCTAGTGGGAGCAGACATGCCGAATCAATGAACAAAACCATCATTCAAAACCTAAAGAAGAGGTTGAATGACGCAAGGGAAATGGAGAGAAATTTTGCCCGAAGTGCTTTGGGAATATCGGACAACGACAAAATCCAGTACGGGGGCAACGCTGTTCTCCTTAGTGTGTGGAGCCGAAGCTCTGATACCGTCGAGGTCGGGGAATCGAGTGTCAGGATTTGATACACAACGGAAGAATCAAATCACGAGGCTATAAACACAAGCCTCGAATTGTTAGACGAAAGATAGTACACCACCCTCGTACGAATGGCCCCCTAGAAACAGCGAATCGAAAGATATTATAATCGAAGAGCCAATCTTCGACACTTCAAAATAGGGGACTTAGTTTTGAGAAAAGTCACCCTCAACACTCGATATCCAAACGAGGGGAAAGTCGGTCCAAATTGGGAAGGACCATATCAGGTCCTCAGTGTCATCGGAAAGGGATCCTACAAGCTTTGCACGATGAACGGCGAACAACTGCCAAATAATTGGAACGTATCACTCCTCAAACGATACTATTTGTAAGGTATGACTCTCTCCCTTTTTCATTTATATTTGACACTAACCTATTACAGGTGTTCGATCGAAGACAACGGGAAATTCTTCAACACAAAGACTTCGGGTTTTAAAGCACGCGTTGCACTTTTTTTCTCTTAGATCGGTTTTTGTCCCAAATGGGTTTTTCCGGCGAGGTTTTTAATGAGGCAACAATTATATGTGCTACCTGGGGAAATTCAACAGTATCCGGGGCTTCTTTACAATCAACCTCCTGCACTGGGGGGCATCACCCTCGGATGTTATGTTTTCAAGGAAGATGCTTCGTGTCAAACGAACCGTTCCCATATAGATTGCCCGAGCTCTAATGACAAAACATGTACGCATGATGATCTATTGAAAGAAGTACTTTTTCCTTATCAGATGTTCCATGCCTTACTGAGATTTCTACTTTACAATTTTGCACTTACGATATATTATGGAAACTGGCTCAAGAGCCAATCGCAACTAAAGCTCGAGCAATTAACCCCGCACTCGGGGACTGTCGTCCCGAAATCGACATACTCGAATTATCAAACTTCGAAATCTTAAGACCTTAAAAAGGCAATCCTTGATTTTATAGGCCACGGCCATCCCACTCGGGGACTGATACTTCGAACAAGTTTGAAGTATAATCTAGAAACAAGCATAATGGGAAAATATCAAGTTTAATTCTACGGCTAAACTAACATGGTTCGGAGACGTCTGAATTTCATAAACGAACATGCCTTCAAATATTTTCATAAAACCGGTAAACAAAAAAGTGCTACCCTCGGCATATATACATAGGGCTTCGATAACATCAACCCTCGAAAACATTAAGAGGTACCAAATTGTTCGAACTCCCGAACAAACTTATACTAAGGCAAAGCAAATTTTTTCAATAATGCTGAATCCTAATGGGTACAGATTTATCTCTTGCTAAGGGATAACAAATTTGAATATGTTTAAACTTTTTAAGCCGAAAAGGGGAAAAAGCCGCTCTTTTGAGGCCATATCGGCCCGATTCAAGAGCCTAAGGGCCATTACATTGTTGAGCTCGAGGACTCGCCCTCGCTTAACCAAAACCCAAGGGTTTTTACTACCCCGAGTTCGAGCAAGTACTCACTCGACTATAGAAACTATAGTAATCCGATTTCAACAAAATTTTCAGAAGGCAACAAAGTGAGTCAAATTTCTCACAAGACCTAAAGTATATCAGAGTCATCATAAGACGAAAGCAAAACAAAGTTTTCACGAAACAAAAATCAAAGACAAGTCGGAAAGAAAAGGATCTTTCATATATACAAAACTATTTACAAAGACCACTCAGAGTCTTACATAAAAAATCGAAAAAGGAGCAGAATTTTTTTTAAAGTGCCTAATCTTCCCCGGGAGCCTCATCTTCATCTTCTTCGCTCTCGGATCCACTTGCAAACTCCCAGAGTAATCATCATCAGAGAGCAAATCTTTGGCTTCGGCCTCTAGCACCTTCACGTTCTCGATATCGACAGTAAGGTCAAAACCACGAGCATGAATCTTTTCGAGAGTCTCTCTCCGATACTGGCACTTGGCATGCTCGGCAATGCAGGATAATCGAACCTAAGCAACATCAAAAATTTCCTTTGCTTGAGCGTTAGCGTCTTTAGCATTAGCTCGGTAGACGGTCACGACCGCATCCACGTTGGCTTTACTCTTTTAGCTTCATATGCGGCTTTTGCAAGCTTAGTGGCTAACCGAGTCTCGAGCTTCTCAATTTTCTTGGCTCGGGCCAAGCTCTCTTCCTTCACGCTTTGGCGTTGAGGCTCGAACGAAGATAGCTGCGATCGAGCAGTATCTTTCTCCGAGGCGAGACGGTCCATGTTCTGCTTCCACCCTAAAGTCTCTGCCTCTTTCATCTCAGCCTCCTTGTGAAGCTGCCCAATCTTTTCGGCCTTCTGCTGAACCTGCAGGATCTAAGTGTTAGTCTCCAATATCAAATTGATATATCAAGCTCCCAAGAATTTACATTACCTGCTCGATGAGATCGGTCTGCTCTTTATGAGCTGTTGCCAATTCAGCTCAGAGGCCTCTGACCTCCTCTTCTTTTTGCACATAGAGGAGTTTGAGGACGTCTCTCTCCTCCGTGAGCCTTTTGAGATCGGCCTCACACGGTTCAGCTCAGCTCGGGATTTGGAAAATACTTCCCGTTGAAGCATCACAGCCTATGGGGAAAGGAAGGAAATTAGACAAAAGGATATAAAAGCAAACATAAACCTAATAAGGGGCTGGAATATACCTGGTTTAGGAGTCGCTGAGCCTCATAAAAAATGATCGATGCCTCCAGGTCAGAAACATCATCGACCCCCATTAAGCAGCCACATAATAAGTCATCCCCTTCGTGGGCCGTTCCCACATCGGGGGTCTCCATAGACTGGGCCTACCGAAATTGCCCTTCAGAAGATGTGGGGAGGGACCGCGAATCATAAATATATATTGCCCCAAGCAAGACACATGGGGAACTCTCTCCTTTCTGGAGGGCCTCGGAATCGGACCCTTCAGGCACACCAGCCGAATGTTCATCACGGCGGATGGGCACACTCGCCAGTTGTTCGTCACGGCAGGAGACATCTTCAGCCCCCGATGACTCGGGGACTTTGCTCGGACTGTCTTCGGAGATCTCCTCGGTCCAAAGATGAGCCTCCTCGACCATCACAGGCTCAGCTGCTTTTGAAGCTTTGGCACTTCCCCTCTTTCGAGCTACCAGCTCATAGTCAACATTTTTTTCTCTTCTTCTTCATCTCATAGTTTTTAGGCTATGTCGGCGGACAGAGCGGCAGAGTCATTCTTTGACTTGCGAGCCTTGCTCTTCTTAGGCTTTGGAGTATCTGAAGGTAAGACCCTTCTTCGCTTCTTATCCTTAGCCGGTATCGGGGCCTCCTCTTCCCCAGGCGACGCTGGCCTTATTTCGGCAACATCCCCGAGACTTGCTTAAAAGGAAATCAAGTACAAATGAAAAGGAACGTTTTAGAGAAGAGCATCAAAAGCGTATAAGATAAGCTTACCATGATTCTTGGCCTCCCATCGGCCCCTTGCTAAATCGCGCCACGAGCGTTCAGCATATGTAGAAATTGAAGCAAGCTTCCGAACCCAACTTTCGAGGTTCAGGATTGCACCGGGCACCCAGGAAACTACTACATTATAAGAAAAGATTTGGGTGAGGGAAGATAAAAGAAACATGGCAATCAACATAAGATGTTGATGGGTTTGTACTTACGCTTCATGTCCCATTCCTCGGGGAATGTAATCTTTTCGGTCGGGATTATATCGGAGGTCCTCACTCGGACAAACAGACCCATCTACCCCCGATCCTTGTCCTTGTCTATGGTCAAGAACAATACCTTTGTGGCTCGGCGCTGGAGCCTTATTAACTCGCCTCGATAGAGACGGGGGCTATACAGTCTAATGAGGTGTCAAGGGTAAATAGCATCCATTCGACCTTGCTCACGAAGAATCGAAGCAAGATAACAATGCCCCAAAAAGAAGGGTGTATCTAGCCAAGAGTTATTCGGTATTGGCGGCAGAAGTCAAAGATAACCAGATCAACGGGACCCAGGGTAAAGGGGTAAGTGTAAACACTTAAGAACCCTTCTATGTAAGTGGTGATGTCCTCTTCAGGGGTAGAAATCACCACCTCGTTGTTTCCCCAGTGGAAATCTTTCTTCACCTGCTCGAGATCGCCTTTGGTTATCGAGCATATGTATCTCAACATTGGTTCACAACGGTCACGGACCGACGAGGGGTTTCAGCTTTAAAAACGGAAGTAAGGTTGCATGATCGGGGAACACACTCTTCAATGCGTGGCTCCACCGGCGTCTTATCACCGACCGGCCACAATGAGGAGGCTTTTTCCTTTTGAGGAACGATTTTTGATGTTTTCGCCATTGTTATATGAGTTCAAAGAAAGAAGAAGATGAAACTTGTTGTTTTAAGAAAAGATTGGCACGCGGGAATGAAAAACCAGCAGAATTGATAAGCTTGAAGGGAGTAGAAGAATTTTTGAAGATTAGGGGAAATTTTGAAAGTAAAGTTTGAGAAAATTATGAAGATGGTCTATTTATAATATCTGCTATGATAGTTTGAAAACACTAGTGGCCAACCATCGGCACTAATTAATGATCTTGAGAACTGTACAGACGCGACGCTTCGGTCGCCTTCGTCACTTACGTCACGAGGGTGATGTCATAGTTGGTCGAGGTAATAAATCGAAGGCTCAGTTCGTTTCTTCTCGTTACACTCCAAGAAATGAGGGAACTATCTGTATAGGGTCAAAATCAGGCCTACCCGATTTTACTATTTGATCGAGACAAAGGAGTTGCATCGAGGGTATCCTCGTAATGAATCGGACCCGAGCTCGGAGACGAGGCATCGAGTCTAAAAATCAAAGTGTCCGCTGAGACCGAGGCCAACAGCAATCGGGTGTCGCACCCCCTTTTTCTTTTGCAGAAATCGGGTTTATGACATTTGGAGGGACAACTCATTCCTTTTGGGAACTGGGTTTGCAATTGAAGAGTCGCCACCTAATGATTAGGGTGTATAGGACACCAAAAGAGTTTGATTTGAATAACCAGAGATAGGGTAAGGGCTTGAAATTATTCTAAGGGGAAGGTGTTAGGCACCCTTCAGAATCCACTAGTGTGGTTCCCGGCCAGACAATTATTGTGAATTGAGGTGCAATTAGCATAGAGAAAGATAAGGCTCAAATAAGAGGGGATTTCAACACATAAAGGTTTGAAAGTATGCAAAGTTTGAAAGGACCATTAGAAAGGCTAATTGTTTAAGAAAGAGTTAAAATGCTAAAGAAAGGAAATGAAGAATAAAGGGAGGGGGGTTCCTAGGTTTATTAATAATATAGATCACCCCACACAATGCCCGGTAATCACTCCTCAATGAGGGGCTACACGTGACATTATCGCGTGGTCATCATATCCATATCTACCCATCCCACCCCGTTAAGGTATTTAAAGTGCGGATTGGTATCGATTACCTATTGCATGCCATTACCCGTCCCACTCCTATCAGACCCAGAGGCATTTAGGACAACTAATCCTAAAGGGAAGGATATTAGGCTTATTTGGGGTTTCAAAGGTAAAATTCTAAGGCGACAGACAAAAACACATACTGCATATTTTGGGAGACATATAAACATATAAGGCTCAATTATACCTCCTTGAACAGAAAAGCACATAATAGCATGTCTTGCACGTACTGCTTAGGTCTTGTTAGAATTAAATATGAGGGAGTTTAAAAGTTGGGGTAGATTGGTTTATTACATAATTCAGATAAGAAGACCGAATCAGGACTGCCTGCCGGTTGTGATACTTAACAGAAGCAGGTTCAGTTTTCAATTATTACTCTAAGGCTTGCCTAAGTGCTCAGACGGGATCCTATAGGCATGGTATCTACTGAACTCAGAAGGTGGTAAGACAGTAAAGCTCAAATGAATTGTTTGAAATCATAAAAATGCATGCTTGTTAACATTGTAAAGCGAGAGACTTAGATTATCAAAAGAGATGCAGAATTAAAAAAATTGATTACAGGTTCTGCAGGTGATAGTATATATTATTACTGATTTTACGACTAGCATTGGATGAAGCGAGTCATATTCATTTAGAAACTCCTATAGGCACGTTTTCTACACGCTGCTGATTTTTGACACTTATAGGCGTGGTGTCTGAATGCAGAAATTTGTTTTAAGCCTCATAAACATGGTATCTAAATGCAGAACTTGCACCTTATAGACATGGTATCTAATTGCAGTTTGAATTAAACCTTATAAACATGATATCTAAATGCAGAACTTGTTTCAGACCTTATAAACATGGTATCTAAATGCAGTTCGAATTATGCAGAATGACGTTAGAACAATCCTATAGGCATGATTTCTAGGTGAAGTTGAATATGCAGAATTAGAACAGTCCTATAGGCACGGTTTCTATATATAGTTGAATATGCAGAATTAGAACAATCCTATAGGCATGATTTCACCCTTTTGCATGCATACGTTACCCCAACCCTGTTTCACTAGCCAA